>NC_139632.1:32232716-32257716 GCF_964638095.1 Poromitra crassiceps
AGCTAGTAAAACTAAAGGAGCAACCAGTGTCATTCTAATCCATGGAGGTTCATATGTGCTGTGGTCCCTGTACTGTAAGTGGGTCGGAGCAGGATTAGCCGGGCCGGGCCCATGGACAGTAAACCCTGCTATTCTGAGCCGTCACTGCCTGGGGACGCTCAGGCCCTTCCAAGCCTTCAATCTCACTGCAACCAGGAGAAGGAAATACATGTAATGCTAGGAGAACTTTGTGATTAGAAATGTGCATGACTACGTCGTCAAATGTGTCAGTTATATAATACCTAAATAGTCCATACATCATATACACAGTGTGTGTGTGTGTGTGTGTGTGTGTGTGTGTGTGTGTGTGTGTGTGTGTGTGTGTGTGTGTGTGTGTGTGTACATATATATATATATATATATATATATATATATATATATATATATATATATATATATATATATATATATATATATATATGGCAGGCAAGTAATCTGGGAAGCAGCATGTCTGAGCAAAGCATTAGCCAGCAGATTTCATTAGTCAGTGATTGTAGGAGCTGGTGTTGGAGTAAATTAGCAAGATTTTCCTTGCACCTTTTCCTTTATCAATGTTGTAATCGTGTGCTCAGATGCTGTAGTGATTTAACTCACTTAGATCATTGATTTTGTTCTAGTGGAAAAAACAAAGTGACCTGGTCACCTGGCAATCTGTGCTGGTTAAATTACATTACATTACATTACATCACCTGGTAATCTGTGCCGGTTTTCTGTATAATAATCCCATTCATTTCCACATTGGTTGGGCATACTGATGTGTTCCAAATTGCTTGATGTTCTACTGGGGCTAGAACATCCAGCAAAGTTCAATTTCAGGAAGTGCCCCTGCAGTTCACAAAAAGAGTCTAGATGTGTGATTATTATATATAAATAATAATAATAATCCAGAAAATCCCATTGCTATATACCCCTCCCACATATTAATGCAATGTGGTCTCCAATCTGCAACATGCGCCCACCCAGGCCAGATTTGGCATACGCAAAACTCTCCTGCTGCTCTCAGTGGAGGGAAGGGAGGGGTTGTACTGTGTGTATCTGTGTGAAGCACTGACAGGATGTACTGTGTGTATCTGTGTGAAGCACTGACAGGGAGAGAGAAAGACAGACAGCAGCCGCCGAAATTTATTGGCAAAATGCACCGGATTATTAACATTGCTTCCCACGGTCAGAAAAACGTGACAGATTTGTCGCTCGTCACTTTAGAGAAATGAAGTCGCCATGCGGGTCTAAAAAGTAGGCAAATATAGTGACAAAGTCGCCAAGTTGGCAACACTCGGGGGGCGCTCCTTGGGGAGATGGTTGTTGAGATGAACGGAGTGGGCTGGCTCAGCCGATTGGAGTTCTTCTGGGTGGATTGCGTTGGCGGGGTGCATCGGCATCACCACGCGAACTTTCCTATCTGGGCCGCCCTCGTTCTCTAGACTCCGCTTGCTGGATCGAATGCAGCTGGTGAAGGATGTGTAAGGGGAACTTTTGGTGCTGGGGAACGGCTGTTTGGGGGCTGAGATGGTCATAGGAGGAACTCTGTACGCCTTGGGGTGGGAATCCAAACCCTGCTGCATGATGGGGTATGGGAGACTGAAGAAGGAAGGCTTGGAGGAGGAGGATACTCTCTGAGAGAGAGGTTTAGAAATAGTGAAGTCTCTGGGCTCATCTGCCTCTCTACTGTCTTCGTGTGTTTGAGTCCTGTCACTGTAGTGTGATCTGTAGAGCCAGGCCTCTCTCTCCAAGCTGCTACAAAGGAAGCCCTGGCTGCCTTCACTGTCCCTGGGGTAATGGCCTCTCCTCTCTCCGCTGGAGAAGCCAGCCATCCTCTCCTGGCTGAGGCAGTTGTGAGTTTGCCTGTACAGACTGTGGAGGTGAGGGGAAAAGTAGCAGTCACCTGCATAGCTCTGGGGCTGGGCAGAGGAGACTTGGAGGAGTTTCTCCACATCCTGAGCATGGGTTCGGGGGAGGTAGGGCTGCCACAGAGGATTGACTTGGGGCTGTAGATGGTGGCTCGTTCGGCAGCCGTAAGTCTCTGAAAGCTCCCCAAGAGGGCTCCTCTCTGCTGGACCACTGGCTTGCTGGGGAGGCTTGCTGCTGTGGGTGTGCTGGATGAACGATGGCCTGAAGATGGGCGCTACCTCCTGGCTGCTGTATGTCACACACCCCAACCTCTGTCCCGCCACCACTTCTTCTCCCTTCCTCCTTTCCCTCTCCCTTTCAACCACCGATATGGCCGGGGGAGAAGGAGGAACCAGGGGAGGTGGAGGTTGAAGAGACCATGAGGTAAAGGAGAAAGGGTTGGTCTCGCACACTTGAGAGAGGAGACTCTTCTTGGCCGAGGGAGAGGGAGGAACCAGGGGAGGTGGAGGTTGAAGAGACCGTGAGGTAAAGGACAAAGGGTTGGTCTCGCACACTTGAGAGAGGAGCCTCTTCTTGGCCGGGGGAGAGGGAGGAACCAGGGGAGGTGGAGGTTGAAGAAACAGTGAGGTAAAGGACAAAGGGTTGGTCTCGCACACTTGAGAGAGGAGCCTCGTCTTGGCTGGGGGAGAGGGAGGAACCAGGGGAGGTGGAGGTTGAAGAGACAGTGAGGTAAAGGACAAAGGGTTGGTCTCGCACACTTGAGAGAGGAGCCTCTTCTTGGCTGGGGGAGAGGGAGGAACCAGGGGAGGTGGAGGTTGAAGAGACAGTGAGGTAAAGGACAAAGGGTTGGTCTCGCACACTTGAGAGAGGAGCCTCTTCTTGGCTGGGGGAGAGGGAGGAACCAGGGGAGGTGGAGGTTGAAGAGACAGTGAGGTAAAGGAGAAAGGATTGGTCTCGCACACTTGAGAGAGGAGCCTCTTCTTGGCTGGGGGAGAGGGAGGAACCAGGGGAGGTGGAGGTTGAAGAGACAGTGAGGTAAAGGAGAAAGGATTGGTCTCACACACTTGAGAGAGGAGCCTCTTCTTGGCTGGGGGAGAGGGAGGAACCAGGGGAGGTGGAGGTTGAAGAGACAGTGAGGTAAAGGAGAAAGGATTGGTCTCGCACACTTGAGAGAGGAGCCTCTTCTTGGCTGGGGGAGAGGGAGGAACCAGGGGAGGTGGAGATTGAAGAGACTGTGAGGTAAAGGACAAAGGGTTGGTCTCGCACACTTGAGAGAGGAGCCTCTTCTTGGCCAGAGGAGACATGACTACTTGGCTGGCTTTGCAGTAGGCAGCCGTCTGAGTGGGACTCTGCTCTGACTCCTCCTTGGTGATACCATAGTCTTTATCTGGGAAGGAATAGTCCACAGACTGTTGGCACATAGGCAACCCTTTCCCGACTCTCCCCCCGTGACTTTCTATCATTCTGGTGGGTTCGGCCAGAGCAACATGTCCAGCCGGTATGTTCTGGTCCGGAATGAAGTGCCCCTTAATTTGCTGCTCAGAGGTGAGTTTCATTTGGAGGCCTTCACAGATCTGCCTCCATCCAGGGTGGGGACTAGGCCCTCTATGGCAGGGTAGACCTGCATGAGGCGCTCTGCAGTGCGACTCCTCCTTCCTCAGGGTCAGATGTAACTTCTCCTCCTCCATTACAATTGGTTCATCTTTCAAACAGGCCTCTTGCTGTATGGCTGTGGAAAGCTCACAATTCTTCTCTTCCACCTTGAAGTCGTGTGATTCCTCGAAGCCTTTCACTGTCTCGTCTGTTTCCCTTTTGATCCCCTGTTTGGAATTGGCCTGCCTCTCATAAGGGAGGAGGAGACTCTCGTAGTGTCTGCGTGTAGACGTGGCCTTATTCGTGCTTCTGGGATTCCCACCTAATTCATCATATAAGTGCTTCCACTGTCTGCAAACTGTGATCAACTCATATCCTCCGAGTTTCTGAGCAGCTTGAAACATTGTCCAAAGGTTAATCTGTTTGAAGCCGAGGAAGGGGATCTTCTCTATGGGTGTATCTCTTCCTTTCATGTACTTGTAGAGCGCTACCAAGAAAGCCTGCTCCTCCGCTGTGCTCTCCTCTGATGTTTCCTCCTCTTTCCTCTCCTCCTTCTCATTCCTCTCCTCCTTTTTATCTTCTTTCTCCCTCCCGTTCCCCCTGTCTTCAGCTAGGGATTTCTTGCTGAGGCCGTCGCCTTTGGGTTTGGCCGCCAAGGTTATTTTACCGTTTGGTATCGCCACTTTACAGTTGTATTTCACCTTGTTACGAGTTTTGCTGTCTAAGCTGCAGCGGTCCTGAGCTCCTGCTGACACCTGGTTTGACCCCTGACCCTGTAAGTCCCTGCTCTGGGAGATGGACAGCTTCTTGCGCCGTCGTCCCTTCAGGTTGGGAGCTAACTTGTCACAGATGCTCTCGTTCTGCAGCAGACCAGGGTGTTCAAAGGTGTCCCGGCAGTACAGGATCCTCCTGTTCCCGTCCAGTTCGGCGATACCGCCTAGCGCCAGCACTGTGTGGTCCATGAGCAGAGAGGACGGTCGCTCCCTGAGCCGGGCAAGGACCGAGCGGTAGCGGCAGTACTGGGGGTAGCTCAGTAACAGAACCCTCCGCCCATCGTCCTCTTGGCCCAGTTCTGCCCTCTCCCTCTGGATGTCCCTGAAGTTGAGTCTGCTGGTCAGGGTGCTCTCTCGGTAGTGGTGGAGAGTTTGCTGCCTCCTGTTGCTCCCCAGCTCCCGGAGCACAGAGGGTTTGAGGGGCTCTGCCCTCAGCCCGTGGGCCCATCCTGAGAGGTCCAGCCCGTGGGCCCAACCTGAGAGGTCCAGTACCGACCACTGCACCAGGTCCTTCAGCAGCACAATCACCTTTTTGGACACTGCAATGACCTCGTGCTCTCCATGTCTTGCTGTGCGTCCCTGGGGAGTATCCTCGGGTAGGAAATACAGTTTGGAGCTTGATAAAAGTAGCTTGCTCGTTCTTTCTTCCCAGAGCAGCTGAAGCTCCGCTATGCAAATAGGATCGTCCGGTTTACATCTGACGAAGAAAAAGTCTCCGAGAGACAGAATCCTCGTTATGCCATCCTGGTTCCATTTAAAGGCTTTGTAGAATATATATGGTCCATGTGAACCGCAGGACGAGCCGACCCACTTCATTGAGTTCAGCTCCATCTCCATGTTTTCTGACCTTACTACTATAATAGGGTGGCGTTCGGCTGATGTCACTTGAGCAATTGCGATGGCATTACTCACTGATGATAACATTTATGCAGAATTGGTGATGTGGACCAGTTGCACCGGTCCTACATATAGCCTCTGCAGGGAAGGATTTATGAGATCACTGATGATGTCACAATGTCTATGACATCATCAATGATGTCATAAAACACTGATCATTCACCAGTGATGTCACTGGAGCACTCAATGATGATGTAATCAGTGATGTCACTCGAGCAATTCTTATTTCATCAGTGAGTAATGTCATCAGTGATGATGTCATCAGTGATGTCACTCAAGCAATTCCAATGTTATATAGTAGCTTTTGGTAGCCAGGAGGAAGGACGCTTTTGTTTACTTCATGGCAAGTCATCTGGCAGGCATGGCAGACAAGGTTCTATTTGAGTTTCTCCATCCTGTCCCATGTTTACAAGGAGCAGCAATCCAGCAGTGATCCAGCAAAAGGATATGCAGCTTGTATATGCAGCTTGGCCGCTGCGTGGCCTCGCCCTGGCTGCTCCTTGATGGCATACTTCAGGGATGCTGGATCACCTGTCCTGGAGCTGGCAACATACAGCTGTCCATGGCTGAAGACGGGGGTCTGAAGCCAGACTCCCACTTCTTTCAGTGTCTGCCCCTGGGACTTGATTTTGCTCTTATGACATCACTGATGACATCATCAGAGGGACTCTTATGCCATCACTGATGTCACAACTGCTTTTTATCACTGATGACATCATCACTGGGACTTTGTGTGTGTGTGCGTGCGCGTGCGCGTCCGTGTGTGTACGTGTGTGTCTGTCTTGTGTGTGTGTGTGTGTGCGTGATGTCACAATTGATCTGACATCACTGATGATGTCACAATTTATGACATCACTGATGACATCATCAGTGGAACAGAGAGAGCTCTTACTCATTTGATCCCACTGATGATGTCATCAGTGATGTCATCAGTGCCAAACTTGGGCTGTTGAAAGATGTAGTTTCTTCAAATGGGCTTGAGTTGCATAAGGTCGCCTGGTTGCTACATGACGCATGTGGTCCTGGTTTGATGTGGGCTTGTATGAGCTACTTGCATACAGTCAGTGTACTATACATGCAGTAGAATGCAACCGGCACCAGCTGCATCAGGCAAGTAGAGCCAAGTAGAGTTGACTGCTGAGTGTGAAGGGGGCCATGAGCAAAAACTTAAAGAACAGAAAAAATACATAAAATACTTCTATACTGCTCACCTGGCGTAATCCAAGTCTCCTCCACAAGCCCTGAGATGCCAAGTTTACATGAAAATACATCTGAAATATAGCCATGTATACCATATGCATTTCTATTTTTTCTTCTAGCTTGAGCACCTGGCTCCAGTGCAGATTTAAGCTAAAAGCAGGGTGTAAATGACATCTTTCCAAGTCAACTTGGCATCTCAGGGCTTGTGGAGATTTGGATTACACCAGAATGTTTTTGTTTTTTTTGCTCATGGCCCCTTCACACTTAGCAGACAGCTCTACTTACCTGATGCGGCCGGGCTCCATTTCTCCAAACTGGGACCGCGCCGGCTGCATTCTACTGCATGTAGTACTCTGACTGTATGCAAGTACCTCATACATAGTTTATAGTCCCTTTAAGTTGGATAATTATGAAGTACATCTGTAAACTTTTGGATGTTCAGGAGGCAGGTCGACAACAACCCTGTCAGAACCAACAATCAGGGTACATACATGTATGTTCTTTTTATGTTTTGTATCTATTAAATTATTTGATTGTGTGTAAAGCGACTTTGAGTATTTAGAAAAGCGCTATATAAATCCAATGTATTATTATTATTATGTATGTTCTTCAAGACAACAAGTTTACACTGCGGACTCAGCTCTCCAGTGGAAAACAGTATCTGGATGAGTACCTAGCCTCTTCGTGTGGCGTGCTAAGAGACGGCCTCCAACCTGGTCTAGACCATGGCTGACCAATTTGATGATACTTATACCAATTAGGCAAAGATTTGATGAGGGAACAATCTCTTCTATGGGTAGGGTTAGGGCTACACACCTTGAGTTGCATCCACTTCCTGTCAGAAAGGTGTTTTTTCCTTTTATTTTATTTTTATTTTTACAATCAACTCTGAATCTAATCTAATAGAATTACTGTTAAACAGATACTAGAGCAGTGTTTTTTTTTTATTATTATTTATTATTATATTTGAATGTAATGTAATTTCACATAACCTTCAACATGTATTTTCCCTCCATCCAGCTTTTTTGGCACTTCATAGGAAAGAATTTGGGCACCTGGTCTAGACAGGTGTCTCTCACAGGTGTCTCTCAAGCCATCCTGTCAATTCCAGGTAGTGATCCAGAAGTTGTGACCTGGATCCTCTCTGCTGCTCTCCGCCTTGATTCCAGAGCGATGGAGATATAAGAGTTGTGTCATCTCCATTCACTCCAATGGACCAGTTTTTTACCTGGCAATAGTTCCCCGGAAGTAAGGTTCTGGATGAAATAGTGCTGTAGAATTTGCAGCAGAATGGAACGTTTGTGATGTACTTTGAAAGGCTAAGACGTTTAAAGAATCAAATTGAATAGTATCAGCTTTATTTTATGCATTTAAACATACTTCCTGGAACATACTCCCCCTCACACACTCATACTGTAGCTACGTGAGTCGTGACTATCAAGCATTTTGGACCCCCGTTGGCACTACTCTCTCTTTAAATGACTCTGCTTGATTCCTTTTGCAAGTAGTTTCCAATGTTTCCAACAGAGGTTATTTGCCAAATGGGCTGAATGATGTTTAAACATGGTTGATTACCTCATCAGTGATGATGTCATGCGATTAGGCTGAAACTTTCAGGAAGTGTAAAGAGCACCCATGCGGGTGACCTGACGGAGCCATATTTTTTGATTAGGTAATTGCCCTAATTACCTAATGATGTGATGTCACTCGAGCAATGATGACATCATCTGGTGACATCATCACTGATGATATCATCATTGAGTGCTTGAGTGACATCACTGGTGACATCACCACATCTAAGTGATATCATCAGTGAGTTATGAGGCTTTGGAGACCTCCCACGGATCCACTAGTATTTAAAAGATGTCAAGCATCAGCTTTTTAGACACAAGTTTTATTGTAGTAACATTGATAAAATTTGATTTAATGATCCTATACAAAAAAAACACATCAATGACAAAAGCCAAAAGAATTGACACAATTTCTTGAGATTACGTTAAATGTTTCCAACCTACAGGAGCTAAACGAATAAGATGATCTAAGCAAAGACAAAACTGTACAGTAAAATACAGTCGGATTGTTCAACTAGTCCACATCATATACACACACCATTCCAAACATACACAAAACTATGTACATGTGCTTTCCATGTGATTTTACTATTTGTGTTGTTCTTCATAAAACAGACAAAGGATTACAAAATTGATAAATACAAAGTGTTTTTCCGTATGTTTTTTTTCTTCTTCAGTGCCTGAGCTCTCATAGTTTATTGTTAGATGCCTCTTCCAATCTGGGCTGAAGTTGCAGCAGGAACATGAATAGAGAGCCAAAGTCACCCTCTTCTGGTTTAGGCATATGAGCCAAGGGATTTCATCCGTTTTTTGTTTTTGCCTGGCAGCTAGCTGGCTGCCGGCCTAAATCTGGTTCTGTCTGAAGCTGACCGACAACCCTGAGGACAAAGAGTGACATCTCTGATGACATCATTCACTGATGACATCACTCGCTGATGACATAATTGTTTTTGTTACATCACTGATGACATCACTCACTAACACACATGCTGCCTGGCATATTATATAGCTGCCGGCCTAAATCTGGCTCCTTCTGAAGCTGACTGACTGACTCACAACCCTGAGGGAAAAAAATGATGTCATCAGTTGCCGGCAGCTGGCTGCCTGTTGCCAGGCAGCCAGCTGACAGATCAGTGATGTCATCAGTAACACACATGCTGCCTGGCATATAGCGTATTTGCACTTGTTTCCATAGACATTGTCAAATGCGAATTCGCCATAGCTGTGGCCAGATATGAGAATTTGTTTGATTGATTTTATTCTGGATAAAGAACAACAAAATCCAAGAGATATATACATGTGAAAGTGTGAACACTTATTTCCGACATGGTCCCTGGTCATACAGGACATACAAGTAACACATAGCATCATTATGTAAAGAAAACGGAACAGAACAGTCAAGGATAAAAGAACAGGAGATATGAATCAACATAAGTTCAAAAACTGATTTTGATTTTTCAAATAAAAATAGACTGGGTTCCCAGATTGCATTACCGCCTCCTCCTGGATGTATCTATCTACTGTTTCCCTACATTCTGTCCCTCAGTCTTGACATTGTGACATCAATGACGCACGCTCAGCCCGAGTGACATCACTGATAAAGTCAACGCACTGGTCACACTTGACATTGTGACATCACCGGCGCACAATTGCTTGAGTGAGCATGCTCAGCCCGAGTGACATCACTGATAAGGGCATGGACGTGTGTGTGTGTGTGTGTTTGATTATGTGGACCGACATTTTTTGGTGGACCAACCAAGAGTGAGTCATAGAGCTGCTGCCCAGCTATGCTGGCCGCAGCGAAAAATAGTTTGACTTGGTCAAACCAAGCAATTCAGCTATATTTAGAATCAGGAGAGACGATAGAACATTTCACTCAGACCCGGACCAAAAAAAAGAAAAAAAACACAAACTATTTTTTCATCCGCAATTTTTTTTTAACGTTTTGGTCCCAGTGAAATGTTATTATAGCCTCTCCTGATTCTAAATATAGCTGAATTGCTTGGCTTGACCAAGTAAAAATATTTTTTTATAAGCATTTCACGAAATGTCTATGGAAAAAAGAATGGCAGATGAAATCCCTTGGTTTTGTATGCCTAAACCGGAAGAGGGTGTGGCTTTGGCTCTCTAAACAGCATAGGGCTCTAATGGAAGGTCAAAGGTCATGTAGGCGGTCACACTTGCCATGATGTTGTCCAACTGTGTTGGGGGGGGGGGGGGGGTTACATGGACAAATGGGTAGCATCAGGAAGGTGCGAGGAGGACGACGGTGGGGTTCACGACAGGCCAGCTGCCCTCACGTCCACCCCTGATAGGTTAAAACACCACAAGCCCCTCCCCTTCCTCACTGCGAGTGGCTGTGTCACAGGTAGACCCGCCTCAGGTCTCCAGGTGAGGTGATGGTGTTGCACTGAGGACACAACTTCTTTGCTCCCTGAAAGAAAGACAAAACAAAGCATGTCTCTGAAGTGAGCCGTACTGAGCTGGGAAGCAGATGAGCAGCATGTTGATGAAGGGTCACTGTGGCGTTTGTGATGTTTTACCAGCGTCCGAAGCCAACACTCCTCACAGTGGACGTGCCAGCACTGGATGGAGGTGAGGGGGGTGGTGTAGGTGTCCTGCAGAGAGAGAATATAGGTGATGATTCCTTACCTGTAGTAAAGGAACATTGCCACTAGATGGCAACATGAATCTACATTTAGAGCATCTCCTTAGCAACAACACAAGAACAGGCCAGTGTCGAGCCGGTGCGTTAAAGGATTTATTGCACAAATAGTGGAGGTTTTTGTCACGGAGCAGTGATGCTGTGTGACTGTAGGCCTACACCAACAACCTCAATGACCTGTCTGAAATATCTGTCACGGAGCAGTCACCAACAACCTCAATGACCTGTCTGAAATATCTGTCACGGAGAAATAATGCTGTCTGAATGCCTACACCTACAACCTCATTTACCTGAAATATCTATCATGGTGCAGTATGCCTAGTATACCTACAACCTCATTTTCCACCAGAGCTAAGATGAGCAAAAACCTTTTTTTTATGGAAGGGGGGGGGGGGGGGGATAGGGAGACAAAAATTAATATGCTTGCAGAAAGTGCCAAAGCCAGAATTGGCCTAGCAACATAGATCTATGGTAATCTCCTATGATACAAGTAAAAATGATATACCGGTACATATATAGTAGGACTATTAAATCCATATAGGAATATTCGTTTGGACAAATTTTTAAGGATTTAAAAAAATCTTGTTCCAGCTTCTTAAATGTGAACATTTTCTGGTTTCTTTCGTCTTCTATGGCTCAGTCTTTTTTTTATATATATATTCTTCCCGATTTTTTATCCCATTTTTATCCCCCTTAGTGCTAATTTACTTTTATTTATCCTGGTTGCTACTCCACCCTCTGCCGATCTGGGGAGAGCCAAAACTGGCTCCATGCTTCCTCCGAGACATGGGCAGTTAGCCAGCCGCTTCTTTTCACCTGACAGGGGAAGCTTCACCGGTAGGACATAGCACGTGGGAGGTTCACGCTATTCCAACCGGTTCCCCTCCCTCCGAACAGGCGCCCTTAACGACCAGAGGAGGAACCACATTAGCAACCAGGATATTGCATGTTTTGGTGAAGGGGGTTCCTATATGAAGGAAACCCCCGGGAGGCACGGGGAGAACATGCAAACTCCACACAGAAAGGCCCTTTTGACGACCCCACCCGGCTATGGCTCAGTCTTCTATGATAGTGAACTGGTTATCTTTGGGTTGTGGACTGTTGGTCGGGACAAAAGAAGACATTTGAAACGACTAATCGATTAGTCAAGAAAATAATCAACAGATTAATCGATAAATGAAAATAATCGTTAGTTTTGGCATGAATATGCTGTGATTTGTCCTCTTGACTGTAATACTCACCATGCAGATGAGGCATTTGAATCTGTCCCCTTTAGACAGCTGTTTCTCCAGATCGCGGATCCGAGCTTTAAGTGCATCCAGAGTCGTCAGCGTGGAATCCTCTGAGAGTCTGCACACACGGAGGGGAGAGGGAGGGTTAGACAGACATAACAGCAGGGGAGAGGGAGGGTTAGGCAGACATAACAGCAGGGGAGAGGGAGGCTTAGACAGACATAACAGCAGAGGAGAGGGAGGGTTAGGCAGACATAACAGCAGAGGAGAGGGAGGGTTAGACAGACATAACAGCAGGGGAGAGGGAGGGTTAGACAGACATAACAGCAGAGGAGAGGGAGGGTTAGGCAGACATAACAGCAGAGGAGAGGGAGGGTTAGACAGACATAACAGCAGAGGAGAGGGAGGGTTAGGCAGACATAACAGCAGAGGAGAGGGAGGGTTAGGCAGACATAACAGCAGGGGAGAGGGAGGGTTAGACAGACATAACAGCAGGGGAGAGGGAGGGTTAGACAGACATAACAGCAGAGGAGAGGGAGGGTTAGGCAGACATAACAGCAGAGGAGAGGGAGGGTTAGACAGACATAACAGCAGAGGAGAGGGAGGCTTAGGCAGACATAACAGCAGAGGAGAGGGAGGCTTAGGCAGACATAACAGCAGAGGAGAGGGAGGGTTAGACAGACATAACAGCAGAGGAGAGGGAGGGTTAGACAGACATAACAGCAGGGGAGAGGGAGGGTTAGGCAGACATAACAGCAGAGGAGAGGGAGGCTTAGGCAGACATAACAGCAGAGGAGAGGGAGGCTTAGGCAGACATACTGTAACAGCAGAGGAGAGGGAGGGTTAGACAGACATAACAGCGGAGGAGAGGGAGGGTTAGGCAGACATAACAGCAGAGGAGAGGGAGGGTTAGACAGACATAACAGCAGAGGAGAGGGAGGGTTAGACAGACATAACAGCAGAGGAGAGGGAGGGTTAGGCAGACATAACAGCAGAGGAGAGGGAAGGTTAGGCAGACATAACAGCAGGGGAGAGGGAGGGTTAGACAGACATAACAGCAGGGGAGAGGGAGGCTTAGGCAGACATAACAGCAGAGGAGAGGGATGGTTAGGCAGACATAACAGCAGAGGAGAGGGAGGGTTAGGCAGACATAACAGCAGAGGAGAGGGAGGGTTAGGCAGACATAACAGCAGAGGAGAGGGAGGGTTAGACAGACATAACAGCAGAGGAGAGGGAGGGTTAGACAGACATAACAGCAGAGGAGAGGGAGGGTTAGGCAGACATAACAGCAGAGGAGAGGGAGGGTTAGGCAGACATAACAGCAGAGGAGAGGGAGGGTTAGACAGACACACTGGAGAGTCATTTATAAATCGAAGACAGATTAAATTATTGGCTGGCCAACATGGACAGTGAGCGTGAAATTTAGCAGCAATCACATTGCCTGCAGTCTCATTTATCATAGGTGGGGGGGGGGGCATGTGTCAGAGTCCTCACAGTTACACACACACACACACACACACACACACTTAAAAGATAGCGTAGGCTATATCAGCAAACATACTGTACGGCAAGGCAGACAGGACACAAGGCGTTAACGGTGATGAAATGTGTGCACAGTGCACGCGTCGCCCCCTATCAGCTTGATTGATGATATCATCACACTGATATAGTATTGTATTCTCCAGCGGAGCAGGTAGCCTACACAGCGGGGCAGGTAGTCCACACAGCGGGGCAGGTAGCCCACACAGCGGGGCAGGTAGCCAGATCCCACATAGGGTCGTGACCCTAAGGCTGGGAACCACTGCGTTAGAGAAACGAATAGGTCCGGTACTCATCGCTGATTGGCTGATTCACACGGGAATCTGTCATAAAATACCCAGTAAAGCCACACCTGTGATGCCGTCAATTTGCATATTAATGCCAGAAATCTAATGGAGCACGTGGGAAAGGAGTGTTTTTCTGGCAACTAAGAATTGATTGATATTTAACTGGCTGTTATTGTACTGAGCCTGGCGCTGAAAATGTTAAAAAGAAACAATTATATCACAAAAAGTCAGACAAGGTCTTAAAAGGTAAGTAGCTAATACAGATGTGTAGTGACATCCAAACTAAGACTGACCTGACAAAAAGAAAAGAAGCGCGATTTCATGTAAACAACAGTCAAGAGAATACACTGGAAATCCCAACAAGGTTGTAAGAAACGTACATCTCTAACTCTGTGTTTTTACACGTTTTGGGTAGACCAGCTATGCTGCCGTCCACCTTGGTACTCTCTCCACTGCTGGTAGATGGACTCCCTGAATAAACAAAAAACAAAACAAATGAGTAAATAAATAGATAAATGACTGAATAAATATTGTAAATTTTATATTGCAGGATTTTACTCCAAAATAACCATCAACTCATTAATGTCTATCCCAAGATCTGAAATTATAAAATTCCCCAAAGCTTTTTATTTAACCAATCAAATATTCTATTTTAAATCTATTAAAATGCATTAATTTGGAAATAGTTTGACTCACCCTCATTTGACCATTTGGGAAATTCTAGGTTTACTCTAGAATCAGGCAATGTGCTGCTACTGCAAAACACAACAAAACACATTTAAAAGCTCCATGAAGACAAAAAAAACAAGACAAATACTTCTATGATATAATTTATGAAAAATAATATATTGTATGAATAATTCATATCTAATTTTTTTGTATCCAGTGTGAATGAATGTTGGTATTAGGTGGAACACATACTTTATTGCTGTGTCCTTGGAGCGTTCTCCTGAGCAGGGGATTACATCTGTCTCTGTGTATCTGAGAACAAAGCTTAGGAAACATAGAACAGTGTGGAGCGAACAACAAGTACGCCTAACCTGTCAAATGCAGAAGAAATATTATTTTCTTTTTCAAATATTGTTTTCTTTTTCTCTTTTCTTTTCTTTTTTCGAACCTGCAACCCTCATGTTGGTAAGCAGGGAGTCTACCGCTGGCCGCTGCACTACCCAGACCAACATCGCTTTAAAAGTTAACTTAAGTCCACTATGAGCTTCAGTAGCCTATGTGCCCAGGCTAAAGGATACTGTAATACACTATGAGCTTCAGTAACTAACCCTGGCCAGGCTAAAGGATACTGCGCTCTGCCGTACTCCAGAGTGTCATCTCCATCCACGTCCAGGTCGGCATCACTGTCCCGACACTCCTTAGAGGTAGTGCTCACCAGCATCGCACCTGATGGGACATTGATAGAGAAAACTTGTTCAATAAAAGAATTCAATTCTTCTTCCAAAAGGTTACTATTAAGGTGCGTTCACACCGACCTATTCAAGTTTTTTGCTGGCATCGAGTTTACATACAAAGTCAATGCAAACGAGCGATTGAGCGTATATTCGCCCGGGAGAAAAATCACTGGCCGTCCAAGCGACAGAGAGAGACAGAGCAATAGGGTGAAAATTCGCTCGTCGCCCGAGATGAAATATCCCAACTCGAGCGAAATTTCGCTGGCATCAGTCGCTCGCTGTTCAACGCTGATTGGCTGCCGTGTGAGAGTGAGTCAAGGATCACACTGGCTTGGAACAAACCACTGGTTTATTGTGTGGCAACAAACCGCATTGACAGCTGATTGACAGGCTGACAGCTGACATGAAGTGAAGTCTGTACTACCGGTATGTGATATTTTTTTCCCCATGATGGCGAAGGCATGACCCGCCCCTCTCTGCCTCTGATTGGCTGACTGTACTCGGCTGCTCCCACCTTCTTTCCAGGCGAGCCAGAAGTATCTCAAACGTGAGCAGCAGGTGCAAAACAATCATTAAATCAACAAGCATGAGATACTTCATTATATGGAACGTTACAATTGCAAACCCTATATCTGAGTTATTTAGGCCTACTTAGCCTATTGCACAGATGTGTAATTTTTAATCATCAAATTTAATCACATTGTTGCTCTGATTAAGTAGAAGTACAGTTATTTGTGTAAAAAAAAAGACTGGTAAAGCAGAAGTACTGATTCAACTTAATTACTCAAGTAAAAGGAAAAATGTACAGGCTCTGAAATGTACTCAAGTATAAAAGTAAAAGGTTTTCTGTGCAAGGCGAATAGAAACTCACATCATATTAATATAATTCAAATAATATTCAACTTAAAAGGTCCCTTCAAAACATATTAAGATGCATAAAGACTATACTTTAATCTTCTAGTCTTAATTGCTATGACCCACTAGCTCAGAGAGATGGATTGCAGTCTAGCAGTTTGGTGCTTGTGGGTTTGAGCCTCAGTGACTTTTGAGGTTGTGGGTTCGATCCTCAGTCAGTTTTGAATGTCGACAGCCAGAGGAAAGAGTCATTTAAAGCCCTGAGAAAACCTCATTCAATCAGTCTGACTTGGTGGCACAGAGAGTAGGCTTGCTGCCTGGCAATATTGAGACCTCAGCCACTTTTGCGGTCGTGGGTTCGAGCCTCAGTCAGTTTTGAATGGTGACAGGCAGAGGGAAGAGACAAGAGCGCCCGGAGAAGAGCTGTGATTGTGAAGGGTGGCTGGTGGTGTGAAGGAATAATACACACAGAGACACCGGGGCCAGAGGTTGTGGGTTCTAATCCCGTTCAGCTGGCACTACCTGGATCTAAGGGGGGGGATGTTCTCCCCCCCTGACCTCTGCAGAGACATGAGCTGAGGGTTATGAGACAGAAGACCACAGAGAGCTGAAATTTTACTGACATCGGAAGTATAACCTTTGTGATTGTAGGATGTGGTTTGTTGCCGCTAGGTGTAAAAAAAACTTTTTGAAAAACTGCTCTAGACTCAGTATATGACATGTCTGGATCTCTTTGCAGTCTGTCCAGTGTCCATTTCTGTGGATCTGTAGGGGGCGCTGTGTCGCTCTGTGTATCTGCCTGTAGGAGGCACTACGCTGGTGACGTTAAAGACAGGGCAGTGCTGTAATATGTCTCCTCCATAGGGAATCGAACCAACAGTCAACCTGTCAGACAGAGACAGTGACACAGCCGCTCAGCCGACTGAGCTATGAGCTGTTGGGAGTTAACCTTCTGATTTATACACACTGTATTAACACTGACAATAACACAGCATAAAGAGTGAGACAGGTGAGATTTGTACCAGTGAGTTGAGCTAGAGTCAGGGACTGACTAGTCTCCTTCATCAGCTTATTTCTATCAGTGTTCAAACTACTGGTGATGATAAAGAAGGATCACTGCTGCAGCTTATAATGTGAGTACTTTTTAAGAAATTGCCTAAGGCTGGGATTGAACCAATAACCTTTGCATATCACACAACATTCACATGTTTATCTGAGTGAGCTGTAATCCACTTTCTCTTAAAGGATTTTTTGTTTTAACCTGGATCCGTCTCCTCACATTAATTATTATCTGACGACTCACCCAGTGTTCTACGCAGCGTTTTTGTGCCTCCTACGCATTGTTTGGAGATCAATAGTGTCCATGCCAGTCCTAGAATTGAGCTCCGTCGGGGCCACATGGAAGCGTGCTGTTCCTCCATTTAAATAGACAGTTTTATTCCCGTTTTCGACCCATATCGTCATTATAAAGAAACATCAGACTGCCAATCTCCCCCGGGCTATTTCCAGCGGTATTTACAGGCATCCCATTTCCTAATTTCGGGTCAGTGTCACCAACTCTCGTCAAGTCAGTCCACAGGCAAGCCGGCAGGAAAGTCTCGCGGGACTTGACGAGAGTTGGTGACACTGACCCGAAATGAGGAAATGGGATCCATGTAAAGACTGCTGTAAATAGCCCGGGGGTGAATAGCAGTCTGATGTTTCTTTAGGCGTCATATAATGACGATATGGGTTGAACACGGGAAGAAAACTGTCTATTTACATGGAAGAAGAGCACGCTGCCATGTGGCCCCGACGGAGCGCATTCAAGGACTGGCTTGGAGTACTATTTCGATCACAACAACGCCTACGACGGTCCAAATCGCTGCAGAGAACACTGGGTGAGTCGTCAGATAATAATTAATGTGAGGAGAGGGCTCCAGGTTAAAAAAAAACTAAATTCTCCTTTAAGCTTTTATCATATTTAGTCAACCTCATCCTGATTTTATTTAGTCAAGTTTTCATCAACTAAGTGTCTAAGTATATTCATCTCATCTTAGTCAAAGAAAACTGTAACTATTCATTAGAATTTCCAAACTTATTGTAAAGATATATTAATTTGTTATTCTGGAATTGTTTTAAGGTTTGAAAGTGCAATACAGACACAGATGTTTAATTTCTTCTTCTCTTCTGATTGGATCTCTTCCCAATTCGTCCCTCCCTAACATTTTTAGTCTAGTTTTCACCAGTGAAAATAGGTAGTCGACTAACATTTTTCCACACCACCAGCTCCCCTTCACACTCACAGCTCTTCTCTGGGCGCTTTTATCTCTTTCCTCTGGCTGTCACCATTCAAAACTGACCGAGGCTCGAACCCACAACCTCAAAACTGACTCAATAATGCAGAGCAGCAAGCCAACTCTCTATGCCACCAGGTCAGACTACTTAAGACAGGTTTTCTCAGGGCTTTTCACTCTTTCCTCTTGCTTTCACCATTCAAAATTGACCAAGGATCAAACCCACGACCTACATATTGCGGTGCAGCAAGCCAACACTCCGTGCCAGCAGGTCAGAGTACTTAATACAGGTTTTCTCAGGGCTGACTGAGGCTCGAACCCACAAGCTCCAAACTGCGAGACAGCAATCCAACCGTTTCAGTATCAGAGTTTTTCATCTGGCTGTTGAATTTCAAAATTCACTGATTGTGGTGGTGGAGCGGGAATCAGACGTGCCACGAGCATGTTCCCACATCTCTATGTGGTGGAAAAGCCCATGGCACCACCAGCTCTCTCTTTCCTCTGGCTGTCCCCATTCAAAACTGACCGAGGCTCGAACCGACGACCTCTAAACTGACTCAATAATGCGGAGCAGCAAGCTAAATCTCTATGCCACCAGGTCAGACTACTTAAGAGGGCTTTTCACTGTTTCCTTTGCTATTCAAAACTGACTGATGCTTGAACCCACATTGTTTGTTTGTCTGTCTCTGTCGTCTCATGCTCTCAGCTTTCACACTTATTTGCATTATGTGCAACTTTTTTGTGGGGAAAAATTACACCAATTATTAATCAAATATAACCTTTATGCATCTTAAAAGATGTTTTGAAGGGATCTTTTAAGTTTAATAGTATTTGAATTATATTAATGACGTGAGTTTCTATTCACCTTGCACAGAAAATACTTTATACTTGAGTATATTTCAGAGCCTTTACTTTTTTACTTTTACTTGTGTATATAAGTTGAATCAGTACTTCTACTTTTTTTTCCTTTTTTTACACAAGTAACTGTACTTCTACTTAAGTAAAGAATGTGTGTACTTTTCCCATCTCTGCACCCCACTGAAGAAGATCACCCAGACGGATACCTCCATGGCTCATACACACACACACGCACACGCACACGCACACGCACACGCACACGCACGCACACACACACACACACACACACACACACACACACACACACACACACACACACACACACACACACACACATGAAAAAAGCACATTTGCACACATACACACCAACCAACTACTTTATGCTTACCTTTGAACCCGCTCAGTATAGATGTCATCTGTATCCTTCTCCTCTCATTCCACTCATCCTCCAAAGGTACCAGGTCCACAGGACCCTCCTACCCCATACACACACACACACACACACGCACGCACGCACGCACACGCACACGCACACACACACACACACACACGCACGCGCACACGCACACACACACACACACACACACACACACACACACACACACACACACGAGTATGTCAATTTACAATAAAACATGCCATGGAATTAACAACAATACCAGCTGTCATTGTCAGAGTGAGAAAGACAAAGTGAAGGTACCTGTCCTTCCTCTGGTTTCCTCCTCTTCAGCTTGTTAATCCTGACTGTGGACAGACAGGAAGTGACAGGGTCAAGACAAACAGGAAACATCAATATGATGGAGATTTACTTCAAATGACAGCTGTGCTGCATTTTGGAGTCATAAATAGTGAAAGCACTAGTAAATGCATTGCAATAGAGTGTGTGCAGTATGTTGAGTTATCCGCACTAGATGCAGCAATAAATAAATGTACCCACAGGTATGGTAAATGGCCTGCATTTATATAGCGCTTTTATCCAAAGCACTTTATAGTCAGTTGGTACATTCACCCATTCATACACCGACGGTGGCAGGTTACCACGCAGGGTGCTGGCACACCAACGGGAGCAATTTGGGGTTTAGTATCTTGCCCAGGAACACTTCGACATGCAGACTGGAGGAGCCGGGAATCGAACCACCGACCTCTTTTATCCAAAGCGATTAATGGACGACCCGCTCTACCTCCTGAGCTACAGCCGCTACAGGTTTTGCAATGCTAATGTTGCTTTATTTCACAGTTGATATTATTCCCTCCTGCTGAACCAGGAACTGATGATGGTCTACTGACTGAAAATAATCGGATTGTTCGCTAGCATCACATCACTACTCCCCCCCGACCTCTGCAGAGATATGAGCAGAGGGCTATGAGAGAGAAAACCATAGAGAGCGGAACTTTTTCTGATCCATGTCCACTGTCAAGGCTATTCCATCTCCAAGGACCATGTGCTAAACTGAGGGACTGCTGGTTACACTTCAAGCCTTGGACCAGAGGGAGATGTTTCAAGGTTGTAGTTGATTGAAAAAGCATGACATCAAATGATGACAACGGTTTAAATAAATGGCAAAGCAGGACAACAATTTAACTAAACAAAGGTCATCTAATAAATCTCAATCTCAGGAATGAAAACACCAAAGCAGCATCTCAGCAGACAAAGAACAAACAGACCTGAGGCCTAATCACAGCCTGTTAAGTGTTCAGGTGTGGCTGGTTGGACTGAGGCTAAGGGCTTTTAGACACTTAACAAAAACCTTTTCCTAGTGGCAAATACATAAGAAGTTACCCTGTTCCAGCTGTCAAACCACCTGGCCTAATGGACAAGGTGTCTGATTCTGGATCACAAGACTGAGGATTTGAGTCCCTTTGTGGTAAACTTTCTAGTTCAGCAATTCCAGAAGTTTCTTTTAGAACAGCAGGCATTATAACTGATTGGTAGTTGTCAGTTTCTAACCACATATAATCTGTCGAGATGCATTTGAACTAATTTCACGCGGTATCGAGAGATGGGAAAAGTACACACATTCTTTACTTAAGTAGAAGTACAGTTAATTATGTAAAAAATACTAAAAGTAAAAGTAAAAGTAGAACTACTGATTAAACTTAATTACTCAAGTAAAAGTAAAAAAGTACAGACTCTGAAATGTACTCAAAAGGATAAAAGTAAAAAGTATTTGTATTTCTACCAGCTGTTTCTGTGCAAAGCTAATAGAAACTCATATCATATTAATATAATTCAAAGACTATTAAACTTAAAATATCCTCTCCAAGATGTATAAAGACTATACTTTGATTAATAATTTGTGTGATATGGTTTTTCCACGAAAAAGGTGCACATAATGCGTAAAAGCTGGGGGAGCGCGAGACGAGAGAGACAAACAACGTTGCATCATATTTGTCTGTCATGCATTAAAACCTAAAACTAAATAAAATAAATATTCAGTAAAGTACAGATACCTGATAATCCTACTCAAGTACAGTAACCAAGTATTTGTACTTAGTTACTTCCCATCTCAATGTAATAATCACACTATTTGTGTTTCAGAGTTTAAGAGAGTTTGAGCCAAATTCACCATGTGGGTGTGGACATATCCTTGCTTTCTTATATAATACTGTAGAAACTTCAGAGCCAGGTGCAGCCTGGAGCACAGTCATACTGTAGATCCAGGAGGTACAGGTGTGGGTTGCTTCTCCCTATACGCCGCACAGCTTTGGGGCAAAAAGTTCCCATAGCTCCTTCAGATTTCCCTAGCTGTCACTCCACCCTCCTCCACCCACCTTCCTCCCATAGACGCTGATATAAAAGTGAACACGGCAGAACAGCGCCTGCACCTCCACCTCCTCTCCCTCTCGCTGACTGACTGCACATTGCATAAGGGGACATTAAGTTTTAGGGCCCTCTAATACGTGCTGGGTGACAGTGGCCCCCAGGGGGGGGGGGGGGGGGGGGGGACAGGGAGCGGGCGGCCGTGACCCCCGCGCCACCCACATCCCAGCCAACGTAATGGTTAAGAAGACGGTCGTAGACGAGGAGGAGCTCATCAAACAGAGTAGAGAGAGAGAGGGGGAGTTTGATTAACCAACAGAGGAGACCCCTCTCTCTTTCCTCCCTGACATGTATTTAGGAGCTCATTATAATCGCCTGTTATAAAGCCCAATAAAGTGTAACAGAGCCGGACAGCTCTGGCAGTTTGAAGAGTCAGCTAAGAGCCAGAGACTGGAGATGGTGATAATAACCAGCCACAGCTCTGAGTAGGCTGTGTAGGCCTACAGGTTTAATATCAGTGCAGGGACACTGAGCTGATGATGCTAGGACAGGAGGTCTGTGAAAGGCTGATGCTGAATGGAATTTAACAGCCAAAAAGAATAATGAGCCATCTTGAGATCAAAAAGCATGAGACAGGAGTGAAGGAAGTCGTCTCAAATGAACGTATTTAGCCTACATAATATCTGTATTTAGCCTACATAATATGAATGTATTTAGCCTACATAATATATGAATGTATTTAGCCTACATAATATATGAATGTATTTAGCCTACATAATATGAATGTATTTAGCCTACATAATATGAATGTATTTAGCCTACATAATATCTTTGCAAAGAGATGCACCCTTGCATATTCACGGATGGAGGTTTACATGAAAATCGACAGACAGTCAATGATACTTATAGAGATACGATACTATACTATACTATAGTATACTATACTATACTATACTATACTATACTATACTATACTATACTATACACATGAGATTATATCTGTTTTGACTTCCATTCTGAAGGCAGCAAAAACAAGAGGGCATGTGATTCTGTAGACAGTGGAACAGAGTGGGGGAGCCTGAAAAATTGGTCATAGGTCGCTGTGTGTCTGGGTGTGTGCATTTATGCCTTAATAACTATGTGTAACTGCATTAAACTATTGATTATGTAAATAAAGCTAATGTAACTTACATTTTCTCTGTCAAAGGGGTAGCAAGTATATGCAATCGTGCACAAATCAAGATAAAAGTTTTTTTTTTCAAAGAAAATGTTTTTCACTTTTTTTTTCCACATTACGCAAGTTTAGATGTTGAAGTACACACTAAAATGATAACAAACCGTTTTAGGATCACTACTTATAATTTTTTTAATATATATTTTTTGCAACTTTCAGGGTGATTTTCTCTGAATGTTGCTTTTAGGAGTGCAAACATTCAAATAAATAAGCATATCTTCTACTATTTTCAGATTTCAATGTATGACATGTCATGTGAAAGCTCACAATATGCACTTTCATAATCTGTAAAAAAAAAAATACCCTTTTTCCCCAAAACACCAGACCCTGTCATATTACAGGACTATTTTAAAAACTCGTCTTCAAAATGCTATCCATGTTTGGTGGGGAATGGGGGGGGGGGGGGGGGATGGGTGGCATTGCCCGAAGAAATTTAGATATTTATTCTATTAATTTGTAAAATATCTTGTCAACCAAATAATGAAGCTTCCTACTGACAGTAGCCTACCATTGTTTAAATGTTGACTTCCTTTGCCTTATTGGTGAGGCAGCTTCATGCTATTTGAGGGTGGAACTGGGCAATATGATCACAATCATAATAGAAAATAATGTCAATATTGATATATAAATATATCTGCTAACATGCAAAATCACGTGGAAAAACTAGTGGATGTTCTACACTTTGAACTACATGCATCATGGTAACATTGAACTGCATGGTAATTAACCTAAATTACAACTAAAAGTTAAATGGTAATATTTGGGGACTCACACTGCCAGCCAATCAGAGTAATAGCTTTTTCGTGCTACTAGAAATTCCTAAAATACTAAAAATATTTATAAATATGTTTTACTTGAAGAACTTCACAGGTGTGTTTCATTGACTCAATATTGTAGGGAGAAATAAAATGGGCTCAAATCCAGGACGTGGCCACTCAAGCGTATGGTGAGGCTTCATCAAGTGAGTGTGGGGATGCTTGGTGCTTCTCATGCGTCTTACCAGCTTGTGAGCAGTCTAGGTGGCCTCCTGCGCTGTGGGGGCGTAATGGGGCGGATTTGACGTAGCACCTGCACCAGCAGAGGTCATCGACTGTTAACATATCAAGAGGTCAAAAGTTGAAAGGGTTAATAGCTCCTCTGCTCGTGTGGGCGCTAGGTCAGGGGAGGCGGTGTGGGAAAGGGGAGATATCTCAATGACTGGGTGGTGGGGGGGGGGGGTCCACATCGGTGTGAACAGAAGAAGCTAAAATATGAGACTCCTCACTCCATGAATGAATGTGTTTTGTTTTGTTCATTTAATATGATTTAAAAAAGGTAAATTCTGTGAACTCTCTGGACAGCAATGAAACGCAATGAAACAACAGTTCAACGTCAAGTAAAATGTGCGTGAAGCAGCGTCAACATACCATTTAGTCGTGTGTGTCTGTTCGCTCTCACACGGAGGAAAGTCTGTGGAAAACACAAAGATATTACAACAGTGGTTCACAAACTTTCTTTTTCTTTTGCTGGGGACCCACTTTAAAAAAATTATAAACCATCGCAACCTCATTCACAATAGGCCTTCTCTATAAATCACGAGAAGAGATAATTTGTGCATAAATGAATGTTCCTGACCGTTTTTATCACCTGTCTTGAATAGGTCAACCAGCCAGTTCAAATTGATGTCTCACAACTTCCTTTTATGCACGTCATTGAAAACAATATATACACAAATACTTTATAAATTAGACTAAATTAATGCATTTAGGCTGAGTTACCAGGCTGTCTCATTGTTTTTATTGCCTCTCAGTAAAACAATATATACATTTTAAATAAAAAAAAACTGTGGAAGAAATTCTGCAAATTTATTTGGTGACCCAAATAAAACCTGCGTCCCAACCCAGCCTTTGGGAATGATTATTAATATGAATAATTATTATTAAAATGCCTTTTACCCCCATTTTCTTTTCTTTTTTACATCTTGACGTAT
>NC_139632.1:32262716-32277716 GCF_964638095.1 Poromitra crassiceps
GTGTACTATTGACAGACAGTGAGAGAGAGAGAGAGAGAGAGAGAGAGAGAGAGAGTAAAATAAGGTTGCACACACACACACACACACACACACACACACACACACACACACACACACACACACCTGCTGTCAGTGTGTTGACATCATAGGAGTGAGAGAGAGAGAGAGAGAGAGAGAGAGAGAGTAAAATAAGGTTGCACACACACACACACACACACACACACACACACACACACACACACACACACACACACACACACACACACACACACACCTGCTGTCAGTGTGTTGACATCATAGGAGTGAGAGAGAGAGAGAGAGAGAGACAGTAAAATAAGGTTACACACACACACACACACACACACACACACACACACACACACACACACACACACACACACACACACACACACACACACACCTGCTGTCAGTGTGTTGACATCATAGGCCGTCAATAGGAACATTACCCAGGAGGCCGTGCACTCGGCCCATTGGGCCCCGCTGATGGATTAGTACCATAAGCAGCCAGCGGGGGAGCCGGAGCAGCTCCACTAGATCAACACTTTACCTCGTAGATGAGCTGATTTACTCCTGAAAGCCATCAATCTCCACGCAGAGAGCGAGCAGACAAGATGCGCCTAATTTCCCATCTCTGCACAGTCAAGCGCTGGCTATGACAATTTAACACCTTCTTAATACATAACCTTACAAACAGGTGAGTGTTGGTGACAGTTCTGCCTTCTTAATACATAACCTTACAAACAGGTGAGTGTTGGTGACAGTTCTGCCTTCTTAATACATAACCTTACAAACAGGTGAGTGTTGGTGACAGTTCTGCCTTCTTAATACATAACCTTACAAACAGGTGAGTGTTGGTGACAGTTCTGCCTTCTTAATACATAACCTTACAAACAGGTGAGTGTTGGTGACAGTTCTGCCTTCTTAATACATAACCTTACAAACAGGTGAGTGTTGGTGACAGTTCTGCCTTCTTAATACATAACCTTACAAACAGGTGAGTGTTGGTGACAGTTCTGCCTTCTTAATACATAACCTTACAAACAGGTGAGTGTTGGTGACAGTTCTGCCTTCTTAATACATAACCTTACAAACAGGTGAGTGTTGGTGACAGTTCTGCCTTCTTAATACATAACCTTACAAACAGGTGAGTGTTGGTGACAGTTCTGCCTTCTTAATACATAACCTTACAAACAGGTGAGTGTTGGTGACAGTTCTGCCTTCTTAATACATAACCTTACAAACAGGTGAGTGTTGGTGACAGTTATGACCCCGTACCCAGTGGACTGAACTTCCTCCAGGACCTTATTAACTGACTAACACTTGGCCTTAGTGACCGGGGACATGACAAGCTCTGCTGCCTGCTGTCTGCTGCCTGCTGTCTGTGGGCGCGCGGCATCAGTCCCCTGACATCAGTTGAGCTATGAGAGGCCATAATGAGGAAGCAAATAGGACAAAATAGGCCTCTAAATAAAACATGGGGCGGAAAATAGAAAAGGGAGTGTGGTGTCCTTGGGAGAGAGTGACAGCTCCCCTCGTCTGCCCCCCCCCCTGCCTTCTCTGCATCCCCTCTCGGAAGCCTAAATGAGTTTTCCCGACACGCATCGAACGTTCCCGGGCTTTCTGCGCTCCGCCGCCCGGAACACGCAGGCGTCAGTAAACAATGAAATCTCTGGGCTGAAATTGAATTTATAACCGCATTACCTGCACAGATAACGTCTCTGAGTGGCGCCGCGATAAGAGCAATGGGATTTGATTTTCAGGTGTTTTATTGGTCCACTTTTTGGATAAGCCCTCCTCCCCCCCCTCCAGCCCCAAACATCCAATCTAATGGTGTGTGTGTGTGTGTGTGTGTGTGTGTGTGTGTGTGTGTGTGTGTGTGTGTGTGTGTGTGTGTGTGTGTGTGTGAGAGAGAGAGAGAGCGTGCTTGCGTGCGTGTTTTGGATGTACATGAGTGTCTGTGTGTGTGTGTTTGCATGCTTGAGGGCTGACTCAGTGTTAAGTGACAGTTGTTGGTTCACGACCAGCTTTTACACATCCCAACCCCCTCCCACCTTCCCCGCACCACCCCCCTCCCCGCCCACATAAACCCTGTCAGTATCAGTCAGCCTCAGCGCCTCTCCAGCCTGGGGGGTCTCAGACACACAACAGGGGGCTGTAAAAGCTGCCTGTGGGGCTTGTTAACGTTCCCTCACTACGGCAACTGGCTGGGGTGGGTCGGCCCTGCTGGGCCGCGTTCGACTGGCCCATCTCCTAAAGGATTCACTCTCTCTGTGTCTCCTAAAGGATTCACTCCCTCTGTGTCTCCCATTGTTTCCTTTTTCTATCTTTGTGTCTCGCCGGTTCAAGACCTTCAATACCTTCTCCCCTGGCTGTCTCGCCTCTATGCAGCTGTCATGTCCTCTTCCTCTACTCGTCCCACCCAACTACCAGCTGTGACTGTAGTTAAGTTGACTTCGGAGGAGCTGTGACTGTAGTTAAGTTGACTTGGGAGGAGCTGTGACCAGTGGCGGCCGGCCACTAGAGGGCGCCAGGGCGCCGCCCCACCTACCCACATAAAGGAGGGGGAAATAAAATGTATATATACAGTATATATATATATTTTTTTTTATTATGAGCGAGGTGAATATTAGATAGTGAGTAGCCTATATAATCTGCAATAAATATGTAGATTCATAATGATCTACATGTGTACTGTTTTGGGTCAACTACTTTCTGCCACGGACGCCGTCCGGGGACTTCCGGCTTCCACCAGTGCTAAGCCAGGATCTGTGTAAATTGCACATGCGCTGTTCGCTCTCAAAACAAAGGGATTCGGGGCGCTGGTATCTAGCGACCAGGTGGAGGTGGGGCCAGGTAGAGCGACGGCAATGCATTTTTGACGGACTCTCTATTTGCATGCACGAACGTGCTTTCCTCATAGGTAATGTAATGTAACATTCACATGCTGTGGGAAGTCCTTCTTCCAAAGTGTTTATGCCATGTGCTTTTCAAGTAAATATGGATGCTAAGGGAAGTTTGATCAGAGAGAGATCAGAGGGCTGCTGACCAGGTTACTATTTCTGTAATCTGCTCCGTGATTGATATGCCTACTAATCTGTTGCCCATATGATTCAGAAGGTAGCCTACTAGTAGGCTAACGTCCGTTACTACTTGCTTGATTTAGGGCTGGAGTGGATGATAATTCAATAGCCTATTATTGTTGTCTTTCAGTGGAATCATCGTGATGATATGAAGTTATTTTAATAGTGACATTTCTGCTGTCTAAATTGATGATGACAAGCAAATGTTACTTAAAAACTGATCAAATGAGGTATGGCAGGAATATTATTTGAAAATGTAAGGTTTGTTTGACATCACCATTCAGTTCAATGAGATGAACACTGATTTTGCATACGTGAAACATATGATATTGATATTGACAATAATCCTTATAATTATCATATTGATTTCAACCCCATTGTCCAGGCCTATATTTGGTACAGCCCTCCCTCGACAAAAATGCACCGGCCGCTACTGGCTGTGACTGTAATTAAGTTGACTTGGGAGGAGCTGTGACCGTAGTTAAGTTGACTTGGGAGGAGTTGTGACTGTAGTTATAAGTTGACTTGGGAGGAGCTGTGACTGTAGTTAAGTTGACTTGGGAGGAGCTGTGACCGTAGTTAAGTTGACTTGGGAGGAGCTGTGACTGTAGTTAAGTTGACTTGGGAGGAGCTGTGACCGTAGTTAAGTTGACTTGGGAGGAGCTGTGACCATAGTTAAGTTGACTTGGGAGGAGCTGTGACTGTAGTTAAGTTGACTTGAGAGGAGCTGTGACCGTAGTTAAGTTGACTTGAGAGGAGCTGTGACCATAGTTAAGTTGAGTTGGGAGGAGCTGTGACTGTAGTTAAGTTGCCCTTAGATTTGAAGCAAAATGTATGAATCAGAATGGAGCCACATGTCCATTCACTAACAAAGACCACACCACAATAAGATAAATTTAAATGGTTTATTTGGGGAAAAGGGTTTATCTCGACTTTAGTCATATAAAGATTGACTGAACTATTTTCATAATCAATTTACAATGACAAAAATGGTCCTGGATTGTCATGGAAATGTCATGGATCAGATTAAAAAATAAATCAGATTTTATATCGCTTTTTTGTTGTCAGGGAGGAATCTGACAGAGACAGCAACATGCCTGAATACAATCTCTGCCTTATCTCCCAATGGATTTGAAGAGAAGGCACCCTGGGCCGAATAACCCATCAAAACACTGCAATATGTCCGTATGCCCCATCCTCGCTATCAAGAGCATCATGAGATAGTAAACAAAACAAGATAGCTCACTCCTCCATTTCCCCGCGTATGATTGATGGTCAAAAACCAGTTTCTGTTGTCCTGCATCAAGATGGTGACTGAGCGGCGTTCAATACTCGCCACTGCAACAGAGAGATCACAATGCTCAGCGCAGCGCGTCCCCCGGGCCGCGGGCGGCGCCAGCGCCCATATGACGGCTGCCACTTCTGCTGATGCAGCCCGAGCGGAGACGCCTAACGTGACCTTTAGTGAATGCCACATCACATCAGGCCTGTTTGTCCCCCGCTGACATTATGCCGGGGCATGAAAAGGCTGTTCTGCAGGGGAGACACGCTGACGATGCCGGGGCAGGAAAAGGCTGTTCTGCAGGGGGGACATGCTGACGATGCCGGGGCAGGAAAAGGCTGTTCTGCAGGGGAGACACGCTGACGATGCCGGGCAGGAAAAGGCTGTTCTGCAGGGGAGACACGCTGACGATGCTGGGGCAGGAAAAGGCTGTTCTGCAGGGGAGACATGCTGACGATGCCGGGGCAGGAAAAGGCTGTTCTGCAGGGGAGACATGCTGACGATGCTGGGGCAGGAAAAGGCTGTTCTGCAGGGGAGACATGCTGACGATGCTGGGGCAGGAAAAGGCTGTTCTGCAGGGGAGACATGCTGACGATGCCGGGGCAGGAAAAGGCTGTTCTGCAGGGGAGACGCACTGACGATGCCGGGGCAGGAAAAGGCTGTTCTGCAGGGGGGACGCGCTGACGATGCCGGGGCACGAAAAGGCTGTTCTGCAGGGGAGACGCACTGACGATGCCGGGGCAGGAAAAGGCTGTTCTGCAGGGGGGACGCGCTGACGATGCCGGGGCACGAAAAGGCTGTTCTGCAGGGGAGACGCACTGACGATGCCGGGGCAGGAAAAGACTGTTCTGCAGGGGAGACATGCTGACGATGCCGGGCACGAAAAGGCTGTTCTGCAGGGGGGACGCGCTGACGATGCTGGGGCAGGAAAAGGCTGTTCTGCAGGGGAGACGCACTGACGATGCCGGGGCAGGAAAAGGCTGTTCTGCAGGGGAGACGCGCTGACGATGCTGGGGCAGGAAAAGGCTGTTCTGCAGGGGAGACATGCTGACGATGCTGGGGCAGGAAAAGGCTGTTCTGCAGGGGAGACGCACTGACGATGCCGGGGCACGAAAAGGCTGTTCTGCAGGGGGGACACGCTGACGATGCCGGGGCACGAAAAGGCTGTTCTGCAGGGGAGACACACTGACGATGCCGGGGCAGGAAAAGGCTGTTCTGCAGGGGAGACATGCTGACGATGCTGGGGCAGGAAAAGGCTGTTCTGCAGGGGAGACATGCTGACGATGCTGGGGCAGGAAAAGGCTGTTCTGCAGGGGAGACGCGGGGACGAACGTCGAACGTCCCCCCGGTGACAAAACCTGAGGACGTGCTGTAATCCTGATGGACACGGGGAGGACTTTGAAGGCTCTGCGTCTGGTTTTGCGTCGACTGTTTTTCTCTGTGTTCTTTGGCGATAAAGTGCTGAGACAACTCACCCCGACTGGCATCATTAGTCCAATCATCAAACAATTCTCTGCTCACATCAGAAATCCCTCTATAAAGCCATAACAAGCACAGACTCTATATAACCAGTGGGCATGGAGAGGCAGGCGGGGGGAGTGAAGTTCACGCTTGGCGGGCATCACTGCGGCGGTGGCTTGTGGAGGCAGGTCCTTGGCACACTTTCAGACGAGACGCGGGGCTATAAAAGCCATTGGCTCCTGCCACACCTGGACCCCACCCTGTCCCGCGGCCTGGTTCCTATTTAACAGCATCACATGCAGGATATTACTCAGGGCTTTTCGCCGTCTGTGAGGTACAGCTAACCTCTGAAGCAGAGGGGGGAGGGGAGGGGGGAGGGGAAAGTATGCAGGCCGCCGGTTGCTTTTTATTGGGGAAATAATGGCCTATTGAGAGGTTGGGTATTTAATGAGCAACATAATAGGCCCTGTAGTAACACATCTGCTCTGAACAGTCATTTCCTCAGCTTTCAAAGGCTGCTGCTCCACTTGATTTCTCTGCTTTTCATTCATGGCAGCATTGCTACACCGGTAAGACATAAAACACTAATGTGCTGTCGGGGCTCCGTGCTCCCACCTCCACCACACTCCACGGCCAATGAATGTAGACTTCCTATCCCAAATTGACCTCAAATCTATCGCTGTCCAATCCGATTCCAGCGTCCTCCACAAACACCCCTCCCACCCCTGCGATCAATTGTGTTTAATGTATTAAAGACACTCACCACAACCAGCGCAACCTTTGGCCCACGCACAGATCAATGTCTCGTTAGACCACTAATGATCATTCATTGACTAATCAGATCTGTATCAACCTCTTGTAGAACATTGATTGGCCCCTGGCCTCTCCAGTGCTCTGTGCAGTATGGAGCCAGCACACCATGCAGCACAGGGAGACAGCAGCTGTACGTCTCGAGGAATGGGATGATGAAAAAGGCCCTGGTGAGAAGGGACAGAATCCTAACCTCAAATTGACTCATTGTGAAGCACCTCAGGCCAAAGCCCTTTTCTTCTGCCCTAAGATCAATGGATGTAACCTCTCTGACCACAGGTCAATCAGTGCACAACCTCTCTCTCTCTCTCTCTCTCTCTCTCTCTCTCTCTCTCTCTCTCTCTCACTGTGTCGCTCTCTCTCATCTTCTCCATTACTCTCTACAATTGTTCCATCAGGTGCGGGCGTGGCCCTGCATGTCTCCGTCCAATCATCTGCTTGATGGAGGAGAGTGGACTGGGTAGCCATGCCACCGTGTCCCTCGGTCCACGTTTGCCTTCTCAGGACCGGAGGGCTGAGATGGAACCCTGCCTCCACTGTGCTCTGTGTGTGCGTGTGCGTGTGTGTGTGTGTGCGTGTGCGTGTGCGTGTGTGTGTGCGTGTGTGTGTGTGTGTGTGTGTGCCTAAGGCTGAACCCTGCCTCCACTGTGCTCTCGCCAATCAATCTGCTCCTCATTGAGATGCATGGCTCAATGATGTTTGATACTGATGTACAGAGCGGGTGGCAGTGCGAGTCAGAGGGAAAGTGAGGACTGTCCTTGGTGACTATTTGCATTGCAAGCAGGCTACATGCCTTTAAAGACTTCTACAGTGGTTCTCAAACTTTGTTTTTACGCCAAGGAGCCCTAAACTAATTAGACCACAGAGCCCCATTTGATAAGAATTTGTCCCAGGGTCCCCCATCTGACAGGCTTTTTGCTTTGAGATGTTTTCTTACAGAAAGTGTATGAAACCCAGGACCAAAATAGTCATGCATTCTGTCCTGTTACTTTTGGATGGAAGTTGGATTTTAGTGAAAATAATTACTCCCCTTTTTCCCGGCGAGCCCCTGGAACCCCGTCAAGGACCCCTGGACCCCACTTTGAGAACCACTGTTCTATGATCATCATCTCCAAACGCTGAGATGAAGTAAAGGCTATATACTCTGGGCAGCAACATGCCAAAGCCACACTTTGACGTTGGTTTGCTGACTGCTGTCTGTCAAAATCACCAGAGTCTTATTGGATCAAGAAGACAGCGGGCAGGGATAGAGCTGTTCAGCGGTGGCCTGTCACTCATTCTGATGCTGTCATTCACTCTGACGCCTCCAACCTGCGACGGTCTGACAGGCTGAAATATACACAGAGCCAACACTGTCACACTGTGTCACACTGTGAGGACTGGCACTGTCACACTGTGTCACACTGTGAGGACTGGCACTGTCACACTGTGTCACACTGTGAGGACTGACACTGTCACACTGTGAGGACTGGCACTGTCACACTGTGAGGACTGGCACTGTCACACTGTGAGGACTGGCACTGTCACGCTGTGAGGACTGGCACTGTCACACTGTGAGGACTGGCACTGTCACACTGTGAGGACTGACACTGTCACACTGTGAGGACTGACACTGTCACACTGTGAGGACTGGCACTGTCACACTGTGAGGACTGACACTGTCACACTGTGAGGACTGACACTGTCACACTGTGAGGACTGACACTGTCACACTGTGAGGACTGGCACTGTCACACTGTGAGGACTGGCACTGTCACACTGTGAGGACTGACACTGTCACACTGTGAGGACTGGCACTGTCACACTGTGAGGACTGACACTGTCACACTGTGAGGACTGACACTGTCACACTGTGAGGACTGGCACTGTCACACTGTGTCACACTGTGAGGACTGTTAGGACTGGGAACTCTCTTGCCACACTTGAGGCGATCACTTGACATATTGAGTTTTACTTTAACTTGAACTTCTAGTGAGAAGAAGTTTTGACTTTTGTTCTTCAGTTTTCCTCCTGCTGCCTTGTGAGGCAGCGAGATCACGATTACACAAGAAATCCCTCTGACCACGCTCCTATTGGTTTGAATCCCAACCACCAGTGGGCTGGACCAATCAGCGTCCAGAGGCAGCTAGCTATGGGCGGGCTTTGGTGTGACAACAGCGAGAAGTGAGCTTGTGATAGACGTGATAGACGGATGGTTCATCCAATCACCTGCCAGGTAATTTTTGAAAGTGTCTGCCTCTTTCAAACGGTTTCCTGAGTGAGTTCCCAGATGGTTATGTGAAGACAAACCATCTGGCAGAGTCAGGTTACCCTGCTGCTGTCATCATGAAAAGCCCTAATGTATATAATAACCCTAATGTGGTTTGGGACAAGTGACACAAATCAGATTTGGAGCGTCCAGACTCATAAAACCAATCTGGATAGAATCATGAAGAGGTCATTCAAGTTCACAAATTGGATTTGGCCTCCTAGTGTGAACATGGCCTAACATGCTCCTAAAACAACAAAAGGGATCATTACATCACTATCACTTTCATTACATCATTACATCATTACATTACATCATTACTTTCATTACATCACTTTCTGTACACAACATTCTGCCTTTGCTCGCAGGCCTGACAGATACCATTTCCCTTTCTTAAAACACAACTCGAGTTTCTCATAATCATCCAACTCAAACAAGGCTAGGTGGGAAACCTAGTATAAAGGCCAGCGCGAGAAAGCGTTCACGAGCATCGGCACACAAATCGGACTGGACAAAGCCAGATATAGGGCCCGCTTGTGCTGGGCAAAAAAATCAAGGAGGACATTATTATACTGCATTTTGTATATTATGTGATACAAAATATTATAACATGATGTTAAAGTATATATTATATTATATTTGATGTATATTTAGTGTAAAATTATTTTCTTGTGGTAAAGAATCCTTGCAGCTCTATTACACACTAGTTTCATGGTATAGGTGGCCTTTATAGTGCACTATAAAGTGTTGGGCTAGTAATACAAATCTATAGCTTCTGTCATTATTGTCTCAATCACTTTATCAATGTGAGTGTGTGTGTGTGTGTGTGTGTGTGTGTGTGTGTGTGTGTGTGTGTGTGTGTGTGTGTGTGTGTGTGTGTGTGTGTGTACGTGAGTGTGTGTGTGTGTGTGTGTGTGTGTGTACGAGAGTGTGTGTGTGTGTGTGTGTGTGTGTGTGTGTGTGTGTGTGTGTGCGTGCGTGCCTGCGTGCGTGTGTGTGTGTGTGTGTGTGTGTGTGTAAATGAGGTGATATGAAGAAGCTAATAGACAAATCAAAGTCCCTCGTTAGACAGTAATTAGTCTGGCTCTCAAAGTACACATCACTATTACTCGACTCACTGATTAATGTCTCTCTCTCTCCCTCTCTCTCTCTCTCCCTCCATCTCTCTCTGTCTCTCTCTCTCCCTCCATCTCTCTCTCTCTCTCCCTCCATCTCTCTCTGTCTCTCTCTCTCCCTCTCTCTCTCCCTCCATCTCTCTCTCTCTCTCCCTCCATCTCTCTCTGTCTCTCTCTCTCCCTCCATCTCTCTCTCTCTCCCTCCATCTCTCTCTCTCTCTCTCTCTCTCTGTTGCATTATTTATTCCCTCCCATCACTTCTCTCCATTTCTTCTCCTCCCACCACCTCTCTCTTTCTCTCAATTAGTGGTCAATAAGGAGAAACTGAGAGGCTTGTTCTGTTGCTGACATCATGTACTCAACTTTTCCAAACAGTCCTGAACAAACAGCATGTCAGTGTGGAACGCCCCACTCACCGAACAAACAGCATGTCAGTGTGGAACGCCCCACTCACCAAACAAACAGCATGTCAGTGTGGAACGCCCCACTCACCGAACAAACAGCATGTCAGTGTGGAACGCCCCACTCACCAAACAAACAGCATGTCAGTGTGGAACGCCCCACTCACCAAACAAACAGCATGTCAGTGTGGAACGCCCCACTCACCAAACAAACAGCATGTCAGTGTGGAACGCCCCACTCACCAAACAAACAGCATGTCAGTGTGGAACGCCCCACTCACCAAACAAACAGCATGTCAGTGTGGAACGCCCCACTCACCGAACAAACAGCATGTCAGTGTGGAACGCCCCACTCACCAAACAAACAGCATGTCAGTGTGGAACGCCCCACTCACCGAACAAACAGCATGTCAGTGTGGAACGCCCCACTCACCCAAGACAACAACTACACAGCCTCACACCCTGTCAGCACACACTTACATATTTGATCGGTCAGCACCATTATTGGCAGCAACAGTCAAGCAAAATCCCACTCTGAGATACACTTTAACATTTCTTATTATGTATCATCAGTTTGTGCTGTTCAATGCCAGTTACTTTCTGATCTGTTGTAATTCACTTTTTTTGGCGAACCCATCCCTCAACCTGTCTCGTCTACTTCTAGTAGGAGTAGAAGTCTTCTAGGTACGTTCATGATTCCGTACGTTTCTAAGAATGTCTTTTGACAACACGGTTGTCATGGTGACAGCCTGCTGCATCCAGCTGTTGGTTTGACGTCTCATCTTAGGTGATGAGAGAAGTGTGAACACAAAGTAAGAGCAACAGAACGAGACTTTTTCCAGGTGGAGAAAAGAGGAGAAAAGAAGAACTGTATGCCTTCAGGCTCTTACTCAAAACACAAGATTGCACATCCTGCCGACGAAATTCCTCGCTGTCAGGTGAAAAGCAGCGGCTGGCGACACATGTGTCAGAGGCAGCATGTGCTAGTCTACAACTCTCCCCGGATTGGCAGAGGGGGCGGAGCAATGACCGGGATAGCAGGGGGAATTGGCCAAATCCAATTGAGGAGGAAATGGGGTGGGCGAAAGGACTTGACAAACACACACACACACACACACACACACACACACACACACACACACACGCGCGCACACAAGCACAAACGCACACACGCACACACACACACACACACACACACACACACACACACACACACACACACACACACACACACACACACACACACACACACACACACACACACACAGATTTGTTTTAAATAATAAATTAGTATCTCTTCCTCTTCTTTGTGTATAATTGTTGAACATTTCTTCAAACAGCTCTTCAAACTACATCAGACATTTTTTCCAGGTGAAATAAGACAAATGGTAATAAACCACCATCAACAAAATGAACCCAGAAATCCAAGTTGCATCACAAATAACTGTTTTTCCAACAGTATGAAAGTATTTGAGGGTGGATCTTGTATAGAGTGAAGCAGATATGGGGCTGCTACAGAAGAAGAAAACACAGCCACCTGCCTTGCCTTCCCCTCACACACCTGTCCCACATGCAGCCCGGGCAGGCCAGGTGAGAAGCTGTGAGGAACCGGCTCCCTGCAGATCAGGAGAGATAAGCCACCTCTCCTCCAGATAACATCTGATACTGTCACAAACACCATGGACACCGCTGCAGGTACGAGGGGGACCACAGCCACCTGGTGCTCTACCATACTGATGTGTTTGGGTTAGTCACACTTCCTATGGGATGTTATTGTGTCTGCCTGGATGGAGAAACAATTACTGCAAATGACGATGCTTTTTATCTTCAGATAGTCAGATGCTTTTTATCTTCAGATAGTCAGAGGCAAAGATAGCGATTATTGAGAAGATGATCTCCACTAACCTGCACACAAAAGGGAGGGGAATCAGGGAGGTTTAAACCACAGACTTTTCAGTCTCATTGTATTCCTTACATGGGAAATATTGAAAGGTGATGAAATGTTGGGGTACAACTTTTTATTTAGAATCTAGAAAAACACGTCTAAATTAGCAAATTATTCCTAGTGTGTTTTCACCTGCTTACAGAAGGGACAGATTTACAGTAAGTATACTTCTTTTCTTTTTCAAACATTCCTGTGACTGTTTATTGACACTATAGGATTGACCAATCCTGAGAGAGGACCACAAGACTGACCAATCCTGAGAGAGGACCACAAGACTGACCAATCCTGAGAGAGGACCACAAGACAGAGCATCAAGCATGAATCCTAATGCATGAACAAGCTGCAACATGGCACGGGGCAGCCCGCACTACTCTGCCTCTGCCAGGGGGTGGAGCAACAACTAGGATAGCAAGGGTAATTGGCCAAGTACAATTGGGGACGGGGAGAAAAGTGGAGAAAAAAAATGAAAAAACGTTAGCACATAAAAAATGCGATGTGAACAGATTTGCAGCTATATGGCCTGATTGATGAAAGCCATTGTGTGCTTTAATCACTAGGCTGTAAAGAAAGGTCAGCGGAAAGTCATGTTTGTGTTTTTGTTGAGTGTTTCTTGGAGGAAAAGGGCACAGCACCATCAGCAGCACAGCACCATCCCTGGGTGCTGCGCGGGGTTTCCCAGCAGCAGACTAGATCTCTCCGCAGCCCTGAAGCCTCGCTGAGGGAATGAGATCCTGGACTTTAATATAGAGTTCAGCTGAGCGGAAGGTTGCAGCCTGTGTGGCATGTAGGCTGTGTAGCCTTGGAGAGCGCAACGCGGTGTGAGATGTTACACACGGCTCTGTGTAGCCTTGGAGAGCGCAGCGTGGTGAGAGCGCCCGTCGTCAGCCGACACGGGAGGACAAAACAGCCTGTGGCGGGATAGATCTTCTGCCCTGTGTTCTCCTTCAACAGGGTCACACAGGCCAGCTCACAACATCAGGAGCTCTGAGCTCAGCTAATGAGCCTGGACCCTCTCCATGGAGACTGTGGCCGAGCCAGGTCCTCCAGCCCACCCAGAGCAACACCAACTGGCATTCTAGATCAAACTGATGATATGCAATGAAAAGATGTACGTCTTTGCTTAAAGCTGCTTATACGAGGGATCAGCCGAGCAGCATCTTGGAAAAACAAACCACGTCACTGGGTGGCAACGGCAATGGAAACCTATGGAGCCTGAGTTTGAGTGTCTGACTCTAGCCGGCTGACCGTGTTTACAATTTGAAAACTGCGACAGTTCACACAACTTTAACACGACATGCATATTACATCAAACTCTTGAGCTAATTCTGCTCTCACTCAGAATGTGAAAATATAAGTTATATGATGTATAGTTTTTGAGATATTAACGTTTGTTTGGCACAACTCATACTAGTTTTGGGTGGCAGTAACATCAGGCTAATTCATCCTATATTGTAATCAAACGTGTTAAGCACAGAGACGGGCAGTCACGGTGCAGTGTCATATAGAGTTCACAGACTTGATTTTGAAGTATTTATTGTTCTTTATGTTAAAAGTATTACACCCATTACAACAGCAATATAACCAACTTCAGCTCACTGTCCTACATTTGGATGAGAACATGTTTTAAATCAGCTCTGAACTGTACAGGTTGATTAAAGGAACAGTTCACCCACGAATGAAAATTGTGTGAACTTTTCGGGTGAACTGTTCCTTCAAGGCAGATATACAGGATAATGGTACTGCAATAAAAACATATGCCTGCATAATTTGTGGCATCCCAACCACACTATTAGAGGTGGGCGATACTGTCATATCTGATTCTTAATAATAATAATCATAATAAAAAGGTGGATATCATTATATCAATGTAAGCCTAGTTTCAAACAGGATGACACCTCAGTGCCTGTGTCTGCGTGACCTTACAGGGTGACTTCTCCCTCCAGCTAGTGGGATGACCATTCCATGTGTTATAAAGGCATCATCTGCATAGAGACAAACCATGCTATGCATCCCATAATCACTGGCTGATTGATTTATCATTGCATGAATAGGGTCACGACCAAAAACAATAGCATGTGTAAAACAGTGAGCCCGCTCTGACTCAGCACCACAGGCTCACAGCAGGCCCACTCAGGCCCGCTCAGGCCCGCCAAGCACTGCCTGTGTGGTCTATGGGGACAATTAGCTGAATCTCCATACTAATGGCTGCTCGTAATGGAGACTGCTGTGTCTGCCAGCCAGCGTGAGGGAAGGTTTGCATACGCGCATATCCACTGGTGCGTGTGCCTTCCTGTGTGTGTGTGCGTGTGTGTGTGTGTGTGTGTGTGTGTGTGTGTAGTTGAGTCTCTGCCTGCCCTCCAGTGTGTTTCTGAGGGTGTGTACTTTTGTGTAGCAGTTCACCCTGAATTCCACTGTGTTTATGTATTTGTGTGTGTCTGTCAGTGTGTGTGTGCCAGTGTGTGTGTGTGTGAGTGTGTGTGTGTGTGTGTGTGTGTGTGTGTGTGTGTGTGTGTGTGTGTGCTGAGTAGGCCATGAGGTGAACCACACCCCCACACCCCCCTCCCCCATATCCCCTCACCCCCCCTCCCCCTTAGCTTGCGGCCCTCACCCTGGTCCACGGCCACTCATTAGCAGCAT
>NC_139632.1:32282716-32290216 GCF_964638095.1 Poromitra crassiceps
CAAACACTTAGATAAATTCAAAAATGCATAATTGCCAAGCTAAAAACAAACAACAAACGTTTTTCTTAGTTCCTGGGAAAATCAAGAAAGCTCAGCAGGCCAAAAGTGTAAGAAAAATATCCAAAAGCTTCTTGGATATTAGGAGCAAAATGTAATCACACGCACGCACGCACGCACGCACGCACGCACGCGCGCACACACACACACACACACACACACAACAAACACATGTAAGCTGTGACTGGAACAAGCTAAGCCTGTCAAACATCACCCATCGCCGAGGAGATAATCCACGTGCCAAGTGTAAGATGAATCTATGTTGTATTGATTGTGTTCCGGGCACCGCGCCACTAAGTGCTCACGAGTGTGGAGGACACTTACACACTGAGCACACCTGGCCGACACACCTGTCCGACACACCTGGGCGTCCGCTAGCTTCCCTGCTGTTTCCTTTCCCTCGGCTGAACACTGGGATGGTCTCTGGGTCGCGGGCTCAGAGGGGCTCGCCGGTGCCCGTGTCTGACTGGAGAGCCTGATGCGTGATGTGGAAGTCCCACGCTTTACGCCCAGATTCTGTCATGATGAAGAGTTTGGTTCACATTTGACTCTAAAGACAGATTGTGTTGAAGCTATCTTCACGTTTCACATTACCGAATGAGACAAGACAGGCAGACACACACACACACACACACACACACGCACGCACGCACGCACGCACGCACGCACGCACGCACGCACACACACACACACACACACACACACACACACACACACACACACTGGCTGTTTCAGGACCATCTTGTGTTCAGTGTAAATCACTGAGACTGAGGTGGCGGGTTCAAGTCTCATGGGTCAGTCATACTCAGAGTGTGTGCACTTGTAAGTGTCCACCAAACAGCATTTTATCAAATTAAACAATTGATTCTCAAAAGTGTTGATACTAAAAATATGAATGATACTCGTTTGCAACAGAATGGATGCCAGCAGTGCTTTCTCTTCATGAAGAATCAGACATACTGTACAAGTACTGATTTCTCCCTCCCTGTCATTGGCTGTGTTCTGATAGGCTGATGACTAGAGCAGAGGTAATCTGCTGTGTTCTGATAGGCTGATGACTAGAGCAGAGGTAATCTGCTGTGGACGTGCAAAGAGTTTTATCGGGCCTGTCCGTCCATGTGTCTTCCTTTATTGATGTGTTGTTATTTCGTGGTATCGAAAATGGTATCGAGTATCGATATTTTCCTGGGTATCGTATTGGTATTGAAGTTAGAACTTTGAGTATTGTATCACTACACAGAGGCACTCCAACATCTGGCTCCTGTTATCACAACTCTCACTCAACTCTGCTACCAGTGAGATACACACACGCACACGCACACACACACACACACACACACACACACACACACACACACACACACACATGCACACACGCACACACTGTGAATGTCTATCCACGGTGTGTTGTATCACTGCGTTGCTCCGTGCTCGCGGCTCGTGCTGTGTTTCTGTTAAAGGGCCTTTTTAGTTCCAGCTCGGGCCTGTGTTTCTGCTACAGTAAATGGCCTTTTTAGTTCCAGCTCGGGCCTGTGTGGTTGAAAGCATCTCCGCGAGGAAAATAAGCATGAGCCGCTCCAGTGCAGACATCTGCCCTTTGAAAGCCAGCATGGCTGTTTGAACAGCTGTCAGAGCACACCAATCATCTGTGTCAGACCTGCCTGGTAAAACACACTCTGTCTCAGACCTGCCTGGTAAAACACACTCTGTCTCAGACCTGCCTGGTAAAACACACTCTGTCTCAGACCTGCCTGGTAAAACTCACTCTGTCTCAGACCTGCCTGGTAAAACACACCGTCTGTCTCAGACCTGCCTGGTAAAACACACCGAGCCTCTGTCTCAGACGCGCGCGGTTCTGAGCATGCTCAGTTGAGCAATTGTGCGCCGCCGCCGCGGATCCCGGCCGCCTTATTGTAGTAGTGAGATAACTTGCTAATCATCACCATCGAAAAGTGTCTGTTTATTTCACGAGAACTATCTGTTGAAACACAGGGACAAACGCCTTTAAAGAGTAGACAAGCAGCTCACTACAGACTGACAGACCCGTGGATGTCATTTCAATAAAGTTGAAACTTATCAAAGTATAAAAGTTGATTTTTATGCTCCATTTTGTACTTCAGTGTGACTTTGCACGGCCGTGGCTACTGTAGCACGCCCGCAGGCAGACTCTCACATCGCCGGGAGATTTCAAGCTTAGCACTTAAGACTTTTGCTCCAGAAGTGACTGTCTGCTAAGCAGTGAAGAGGAACAAGCGCATGTCAGACTTAGAAAAGGGCTGCGAGCTCAATTGCATTCAAGCTCTTAGTTTGCCTGAGCTCCGACCTAATTGGATAAAGCTGGAAAAGCGGCTTCCAATGTGTGAGAATAAAAAAAGAACAAAAAAAATCTTCGCCCCCAAACTCACTTTTGGAGGAGCTGCTCCTCCATGTTCTATCCCACCCTGTCTTTTGTCCTTGTCAACATTCCCCAAATGAGATTCCCCCGAAATCAGGAGGAGAGGGGGAGCACGCACCCCACGAGACGAGAGGGGGAGCACGCACCCCACGAGACGAGAGGGGAGGCACGCACTGCACGAGAGGGGGCGCACGCAACGCACGAGTGCACAGGCAAACATTGTCAGACAGACACACCTCTCACACCAGCACTCCGGCTGCCTGGCATCTCTTCCTTTCCTGTCCTTATTAAAATTCCATATTGAGATTCCTTGCTGCCACTCTGCCTCCCTGGCCCTGTCACTCAGCTCGCGCCGCCCAAGAGAAAATCACTAAGTTTGAACAAAGACACACACAGAGACACACAGAGACACACAGAGACACACACAGAGACACACAGAGACACACAGAGACACACAGAGTCACACATGCACAATCCAAACTTTTCTGAAGGCAACTGGCCCCGGCTCCCACCCCTTTATGTGTGGGATGAAAGTTTGCTTTAGGCGATATGTATGAGAGGGTCCCCATACCTCCACCCGCACGCTTCTCATTGTCATTATTTTCGATGGTGTCCCCCTCTGATCTGCTGAGCCTTTAGGGTCCTCTCTCTCTCTCTCTCTCTCTCTCTCTTGCTGAGCCTTTAGGGTCCTCTCTCTCTCTCTCTTCCTCCAGGCTCTTTCATCTGTCAGGCGCTCCCCTCGCCGACCGCCATGAGGGGGTCTGATTCCCCGTCGTGCCTCACAGCGCCTCCCCTGCCTCGGCTTCCTGCTCTCTCCACTCTCTCTCTCTGCATCTCGGAGGCGGGGGCGAGGCGGGCGTGCGAGGCGGGCGTGCGGCCCCCGCGCCGCTGGGGCAATTATCCCCGGGAGTAATGAGGAGCGTCTCTCTCTCTCTCTCTCTCTCTCTGCTGACTGACACCTCTCCCACTCATTTGTCAACAAATCAGACGGCTGGTGTGGGCGGCCATATTGAGCCCAGAGTATGATCGTTGGGAAGCTGAGGCATGAGGCGCATCACCACGTCTGTCTCTCTCCCTCTCTCTCTCTCTCTCTCTCTCTCTCTCTCTCTCTCTCTCGTTCTCTCTTTCTTTCTTTCTCTCCATCCTCCTCCAACCCGCCCTCCTTCGCTCCCTCTCTATCTCTGCCACCTCGTTATCTCTGACAGGGTGTCATTCGTAGCGACGCTCACTCCTCCTCTGTCAACCGCTCCGTACGCTCCCGTGTTTTTGTGTTGCTCGGCGCCCAGGAAAGTCTGACTTGCAATAGGCCTAATGGTCACATGTGGCTAATGATCACTAAAGCTGAATAAGTGACACGATTCAATTGACTGGTGTGAAAGACGGCACGCTGTAAACACTTAGCCCAGCGAGGCCCTGATGATGGAGCGCAGGAGAGGAAACCTGCTCAGATACAAGCCTGCTCAGATACAAGCCTGCTCAGATACAAGCCTGCTCAGATACAAGCCTGCTCAGATACAAGCCTGCTCAGATGCAAGCCTGCTCAGATGCACGCTCCTCCTGACACACAAAAGCTTCCTTTCAATTTGTCATCTTTCGTCAGCGCAGCCGCCCAGATGGAAATCCTGTCCGCCACCGTGTCATGTGACATGTGTCATGTGCCATGTGACATGTGTCATGTCAGGTTGCGTGAACTCTTTGATGTGGCAATTAAACCAGGCACATTTCACTACAAACTCAAAGGTGCTGTGAGATGAGGACGGAACACGTGTGTGTTGTGTGTGTGTGTGTGTGTGTGTGTGTGTGTGTGTGTGTGTGTGTGTGTGTGTGTGTGTGTGTGTGTGCGCGTGCCTGCATGCATGCAAATGTGTATGTAGTCAGGCTAGCATGCTACGCAGCGCGTGTTTCCACGCCTGAACATGTGTTTTTGTGCTCTGACATCGGCTACTTTCAGGGACACATTTCAGACTTAAGAGCAGTTAAGCAGTTAGTCCAAGAGGGGACAAAAGCTGTGTCTTCAATTTTGTAAAAAGCTGTTTTGGGTCAGTGGTTAAGGTTAGGGTTCGGGTTAGGCTTAGAGTAAGACTCAAGGAAGTGAATCTAAGTCTATGTACAGTATATAATGACCATGATCAGATCAGTTTGTGAGTGTTTTTTGTGTGTGTTGAGTGTGTGTGTGTGGGTGTTGAGTGTGTGTGTGTGTGTGTGTGTGTGTGTGTGTGTGTGTGTGTGTGTGTGTGTGTGGGTGTTGAGTGTGTGTGTGTGTGTTGAGTGTGTGTGTGTGTGTGTGTGTGTGTGTGTGGGTGTTGAGTGTGTGTGTGTGTGTGCGCGTGCGTGCGTGTGTGTTGAGTGTGTACTCACTGCGCTCCTTGCGTTCCTCGGGGCTGGATGAGGCCTCTCCGTCAGATAGCAGCCCCGACATGGAGAACAGCTTCCTGGCCGCGTCGTCCCCTTGTTGCTTCAGCGAGCCGCCCGGGGAGCCGAAGTCAAACTCTTTGCCCTCGGCCGCCTCGGGGAAGCAGCCCTTCAGCCGCTTGGCGGGGGTGAACGCCGACTGGTAGAGCCCCGCCTCGCCCCTCTCCTCGTGCGGGGAGGAGAAGGGGCGGAAGGCGCCCACCCCGCTGTGGTTGAGCATGCCCAGGGTGGAGCAGTCCAGGCTGGGCGGGGAGGTGAACTGGGGGTGCAGGTGGAGCAGGGAGAAGTCTCTGGGCGAGGGGAAGGTGCCCGACATGGGGCCCTGCCGGTGGTGGTACATGGAGGTGAAGGTGTAGGAGGCAGAGGGGAAGGGCAGGTGGAGGTCTTTCTCCAGGGAGGCGGGCACGCCGAAGGGCCGGGGCGCCTGGCAGGGGACAGAGGGGGCCTGGCACGGCACGGAGGCATCACGGCCCGACTCGGCGGTGGACGCTAGGACCATGAGGGCGGGGGAGGCCAGCGGGGCGGGCAGGTAGGAGGGGCTGTCCATCTTGAAGGGCCGGTGGAGGTCCATTCACTCCTCCCTGTTTGGGCTCCGGGACACCTGGACTCAGCGGAGAGAGAGAGAGAGAGAGAGAGAGAGAGAGAGAGAGAGAGAGAGAGAGAGAGAGAGAGAGAGAGAGAGTTCAGTTCAGTTATGTTCAGTATAATACAGCATGATCACAGTACTACATCATTATATTACATTCATCAGATATTTTAGATTAGATTGCCACTACACAAACACAGCATATCTTTGGACTGTGTGAGGAAACCGGAGCACCCAGAGAAAACCCACGCAAACATGGGGAGAACATGCAAACTCCCCACAGAAAGGAGCGGGGTGGAGATTCAAACCCTCGACCTTCTTGCTGTGTGTGTGATATGCCGTGCCCTGCCGAGAGAGACCGTTTATAGAGGCTGGAGACAAGCCTCACAGCTGTGATGACATGAGGAGAAAAAACAATTTGTTTAAAAATGTGTTTAATTTTTAAGGTACTTTTTTCTTTCAAATGTCCCATAAAGTCAGTTGTTATTTTCACATTTATTGGGTAACAATTTGTGCAAGATTATCAAGAATTAATTATCAGTTGATGCAGACTGAAAAAGTCAATTCATTTGATTTTCTTCACAGTTTACACTGCAGACTAATTGTTTTATGATCCTCTATACGCCAAAATCTTCACAATGTTCATCCTTTCATTTTGAGAACAGATCCAACAGATCTCACTTACCAGGATTTTTTTATTACAGATTTGTAATGGTTTCAGTAAGGCCACTGTGCCTGTAAATAATTACGAATAAATAAATAGGCAATAAAACACACACTAGCCTGGGCCTGTATAACAGATATTTAATAGTACTGGAGCAATCGCATTTGGGTAAATTATGATGACAAAATAAGATGATCACTCTTTTACACTGTAATAAGCATATAATACGAATTAACAGTCTCACTAAATCAATAAGTTATAGGCTAAATAATGCTGATTGCGTCCAATAAAATTAAATCCGTGGAATGTGTCTTTTGAATTTCGCAATACAACTTGCTAGTGTGAAACAACACAGTTAAAAAAAATGTAAGGATAAACTGAATTTGATTAATTATGACCTCTTGAAAATGATCAGCTAAAGGCAGACAATAATAGATTCTAATCGAAAGAAAACTACTTAACCCCAATTAGCGATTTCACAGTTTGACAGTATCTTTGCCAAACTAAAATGTAATGAATAGAATAAGATTAGCATAGATTAGTTCCGGGAAAAGGCCTAATTAACGATGTAAGGTTTGGCCCTATTGATTTGAGCGAGTCTACTTTATTGAACGACATCAATCCTGTTCCAGGTGGTTCTGAACAAGCAACCACAAACATCTGCCGAAGAAGCGATCAGATGCTGGAGAGAGAAAGTTTGCGCATGGTCATATTTTCTTTTCAGACAAAACTTATTAGGCTATAGCATATATGGTCTTCCATTAACTCATTTGAAAAAGAAAGGATAGGATATTTATTTTGTAATTACTTAAGATATACAGTATAGGCTAGATTTATTAGGTTTTAGACAGTTGCGTCTCCAGCGCGTGAGAGCGCAAGGGAGGCGAAAGTAGCCACAAAATACTCATAATCTAAATGTCCTCAAAAGTCTTTCATTGTAAAACATCTAAACCGAACTGAAATCCGTTTTGCTAGCGAGAGCGCAAAAGTCCCCGGGCAAATAGAAGCACAAAAAGCGTCGACAGAACACATGGCAACCAACGCACCAATTAAGGCAATTAAAACAATTACAAGCTGTAATGAGTTGTCTTATCACTCCGCATCAGCCGCTACTTACCGTAATGAAGTAGTCAATGCGAGCTTTATGTTGCCGTCAAGGAACTCTCTCTCTCTCTCTCTTTCAACTTGTAATTTCAAGGAAGCGGCACTTTCCCTCGGCGGCGCGCAGAAGGAAAAACACACGCAGCTGCTTCGCAGTCCCGCTCCAGATGTTCAAGTGAGGTAGCCTGCTAACTGCAATAAGGCTGGAATGGATGTAGTTTGGAAAGGTAGTCGCTGTGTTTGTGGGGAGGTCTCAGGGCTGTGCGCCTCTGTCTGTCTGCCTCT
>NC_139632.1:32300216-32310216 GCF_964638095.1 Poromitra crassiceps
ACACCTGAGCCACTCTGTACCCACAGTAACACCTGACCCACTCTGTACCCACAATGACACCTGACCCACTCTGTACCCACAGTAACACCTGACCCACTCTGTACCCACAGTAACACCTGACCCACTCTGTACCCACAGTAACACCTGACCCACTCTGTACCCACAGTAACACCTGAGCCACTCTGTACCCACAGTAACACCTGACCCACTCTGTACCCACAATGACACCTGACCCACTCTGTACCCACAGTAACACCTGACCCACTCTGTACCCACAGTAACACCTGACCCACTCTGTACCCACAGTAACACCTGACCCACTCTGTACCCACAGTAACACCTGACCCACTCTGTACCCACAGTAACACCTGACCCACTCTGTACCCACAGTAACACCTGACCCACTCTGTACCCACAGTAACACCTGACCCACTCTGTACCCACAGTAACACCTGACCCACTCTGTACCCACAGTAACACCTGACCCACTCTGTACCAACAGTAACACCTGCCCCACTCTGTACCCACAGTAACACCTGACCCACTCTGTACCCACAGTAACACCTGACCCACTCTGTACCCACAGTAACACCTGACCCACTCTGTACCCACAGTAACAGCTGACCCACTCTGTCCACAGAACGAGCTGCGGTGCAGCTGAAGCAGCTTTGGTTGAATGGATCTGAAGGGGAAGCGGCACTGAAGAGGAAGTGGTAGTAAATCCAGGACTTGAGGTGAAGAGAACAGAAACGCGCGGAGGTCAAATAAACAGGAGACGCTCGCAGCCTGAGCAGTGTTCAAGATGGCAGCAATTCCAACACAATTATACAAACGCCACAGGGAACACAACGCCCCCCCCCCCCCCCCAACACCCCCCCCCCCCCCCCCCGCTCCTGAAGACCGCTATCTGAGTCGCCTTGGGGTGCAGTGAGAGATTACAATTCTTTAGACCTCCCACAATGGGCAATATTAAAATGTCTCCATACATCTGCCTGGCTATTTTGATTGGTAACTGAACCCCTGACTCCTCCTCCTTCTCTCTGAGCTACTGTCAGTGTGCTGGAGTCTCATTCTTCTTCTGTGATTCTGGGCTAATGAGCTGGTAATAGGTGCTGCCTGTGGATGAGGAGGAGATTACAGTGTCGTGATGAGAGGGGAGGAGGGGGCGGGGTCTCATTGCTCCATAATCAGAGGCTACAAGGTTTAATCTGCCAGCGAGAGAAAGACTTTTCTCTATAGGTGGTGAGTGGAGTGCAGCTCTTTAAACATACACCAGTGGTTTTCATTGATACTTAAGTTCATGCACACTAACAAGCATGCACACACACACACACATGCACGCACATGCACACACACACACACGCACACACACACAAACACACGATTGAAATAACAAGTGTTCTCCAGCACACACTCTTGTCGTGAGTAGGGCTGGGTTAAAAAAATCGATTCTCCGATTTTGAATCAATTTTTATTTTAATCCTTTGATATCGATTCATATGTCCAGAGATCGATTTTTTTTATATATATATAATTTTCTTTTTTATAAACATAGGCTATAATATTATAGGCTGTGTGTGGTAGTTGAAACATAGTTTCAAGTTGACGTTTATTTATGTTTGCAGTTGAAACAAAAACATAAATACTGTAAGCTACATAAATGGAAATGTTTGATCATTAATATCTACTTTTAGAAATGATATAGGCTGAAATCAAATCACTGTGCATAATTGTGAAAGTGTCTTTATTGACAGATGAAAAGTCTGTTAATTACCCTTTGTCACCACCTGGTGAGTAAATATATGTGTAACTAAAACCATTCAAATTGACAACCTGTCTGCAACTTTTTTTCCCCATGTATCTACCGGTCCTTGGCGCAAAAAAGGTTGGGAACCCCTGTGTTACATAACTGAAATCTAACTAAATCGATATTGAAATGAATCGAATCGGAATCGAATCGAATTGAATCGAATCAGGATTAATCGATTCGGAACCTTGTGAATCGGAATCGAATCGATTCTTGAAATTTGAACCAATACCCAGCCCTAGTCGTGAGAGTGAGAGACAGGGAGTTAGAGAGAAAGTGAGAGACAGGGAGTTAGAGAGAAAGTGAGAGACAGGGAGTTAGAGAGAAAGTGAGAGACAGGGAGTTAGAGAGAAAGTGAGAGACAGGGAGTTAGAGAAAGTGAGAGACAGGGAGTTAGAGAGAAAGTGAGAGACAGGGAGTTAGAGAGAAAGTGAGACACAGACTGTCTGTGTGTCATGCAGCCAATGACTTTATCCTGCCTTATCCTGAAGCATGGAGCCATAGTGCATGACACCCTTCTGTGCTCTGAACAGATACGGCTATTCACTGTTAGCACAGAGATTTGACAAGCCAGACTGCTTTCACTCAATGGCACGGGTCAAATGGATGACTGTCACCATCTCTCTCTCTCTCCCTCTCTATTTCGCTCTGTGCACCCTCCTCCTTTTTACTCCCATCTTTCCCCCAATCTCTCAACTTTGCCTGTTCAAATTGACAAATTCAGCCACCGACAAAAAAGACCAAATGAAAGCGAGAGGAGAGAAAGACCACTGAAGGGGATCGTCTTTGCACAGAGACAGATCTGCTTGGCTGGGAGTCAAAGCAGGTGAGCAGGTTCATCTGCCCTCACTCTGATGTCATTCCCAATGTAAACGTTCAGCTGCAAATGTGTTTTGTGCCGGGGGGAAATAATCTAGGTTTAAGTAAAAACCATCACATAGTGCAATTCTAAGCTAGGCTAATTGCAGTGTTGGGCCGTAACTCATTAAAAAAACTTACTAACTACTTACTAACTTAACTTTACCACTATTCCTTCAGAAGTTGTAGTTGTCATAGACTGTGTTGCATAGTTGATTGCTCTATTGCTGACAAAAATGTGTTATTGTAAGTCGCTTTGGATAAAAGCGTCTGCTAAATGGAGTTTTAACGAAGTTTCAGACAGGATGATCTTGATCCTCATCGGTCCCCCTGTCACTGCACTACTCCTGCTTGCTCACCTATTTACCTGTCAGCTTCCTGGTGATAATTGAATAATCAGTGGTTGCCTCCTAGTTTCCCATAAGCCAATAGCATAGCGGCACATCACCTCATACACCTTTGCTCACCTGCACTGCTAGCCTATCACATTGTGGCACTCCCCCATAGGCAGCCTATCACATGGCTGCTGTGTGCATAAATATGCTTTTTTGTGTTTCTTCAGTCTCTCTCTAACCCTGCTGGCTAGGGCACACCCACCACATCCCCGTTTCCGCCAAGTCTCCTTGATTCATCAGTCATCAGGAGAGGTTTCACCATCACCACCACCACCACTAGACTCCACAGGGGGGTATAAATGGTTGCGCTGTTCCGAGCTGACCCAGCTCGATCTCGATATCTCCCTGTGGTGTCAAGCTCCAAAGACTAACTACCTTTTATCATTCTAATATTCTGTAATAAATCAATCATCATCATTATAATAAAATCATTGTTCATTCATCAAGTCTCCTGATTGAAATGACGTAATGTAATGTATGTAATGTAATATTACAAAAGTAACATTACATGTAATATATTACTTTTAGCAGTAACTCAGTAATATAACTTATTACTTATAGGGGTTTCAGTAATATTATACCAGTTACGTTGTCAAGTAACTCAAGTTACAAATTGAGTTAATTTTTTTTCAAATGAAAGTAACTAGTAATATGTAGTATATTACATTTTGAAAGTAACTTGTGACTTGTAATTGTATTTGACATTCCAACGCAATCTCCGAAAAAGAGGCTGTGGACCGTTTGGTCCACAGCGCAAAACTTTGTTTCACAATAACCACTGTAAAATTGTTGAATTTCAACATGTAAAATCATCAACATCAACATCCGGCTCTCTCACCACGAGGACGCTGCCAGTGAACCAACCCCACCCCTTCACCCATCAGTGACCTACAGTACTTAAATATATATAATATATCATATAATATCAGACTGCCATTACATTAAATGAGCCTCCAGTGGTGGCCTCTAGCGGCTAAACAAACGTTACCTTCTAACAATTTTAAAGCTGTTTTTGTCTTTGGGTTGATTATTTATACAGGGGGAGTCTCACTGAGAGCAATGCTCTCTTTTTCAGGAGTGCCCTGTTCACATTCACACACACATTCATACCTGGACCAGTACAACCGCAGTCTGATCTGCTGGCCACTGAGCAGCTCCACTGGAGCAGTTGGGGTTAAGGGCCTTGCTCAAGGGCACCTCAGTGGTGGTAATGAGGGAGGGGCAAGCGCTGCCTTTTCACTTTACCCACCCAGATTTATCCTACCGGTCCCGGGGATTGAACCGACGACCTTCCGGTCACAAGCTCGCTTCTCTAACCTTTAGGCCACCACTGCCCTGATATGTCAAAAGGTTTGGAGACTGGTGGATATTCTGTCTAAGGAGCCGCCAGTTCTGCACCTAACAAACCACGTTTCAGTCTTCCCCACTTTGTTGGGTCACCTTTGTCTGTATCAACCGTTCTCTAGGCCCCAGGAGGCTTTTTCATGCAGCCTGTGGTTTTGTGTCAAAATCCTAGTCACCCCATCCCCCCTAACACACACACTCACACACACACACACACACACACACACACACACACACACACACACACACACTCACTTACACACACACACACACACACACACACACACACACACACACACACACACACACACACACCCACTCACTCACACACACACACACACACACACACACACTCACACATCACACACACACACTCACACACACACACACACACACACACACACACACACACACACACACACACCCACTCACTCACACACACACACACACACACACACACACACACACACACACACACACACACACACACACACACTCACACATCACACACACTCACACACACACACACACACACACACACACACTCACACTCACACTCACACTCACACACACACACACACACACTCACTCACACACACACACACACACACACACACTCACTCTCACACACACACACACACACACACACACACACACACACACACACACACACACACACAGTGTATTGGTGCTCAGTCAGGTAAAGGTCTGTGAGTCGTGCTCTGTGAGTGGCCTCTGCTCAAACAGATCAATAGCTGCTGGCACGTCGCTCCACCAACCAGGAGAAAACAATTAAAAGCCATCGACCCAGTGCCAGGCTCCTGCATGAATATGCATGTGTCCTTGACCTTCCCTTGGAGAGGAGAAGAGAGAGAGAGCAGAAGAGAGAGAGAAGCAGGCAGGCAGACGGAGAGACTGACTGACAGACAGACAGCTGTAGGAGTTCTCTCTGTCTCTCTCTCCTCCCAATGCTGCTGATTAGGCATGTCTTTTGCACTCTTTTGTAACATGTGTTGTTTTGTGAGTTTGAGTTGCTCATCACTCACATCAACAGCAGAACACGCCTCCCAACCTCACATGAGGCCATTTGACACATTACAGCCTGTGAAACCAGTTGCTCTTTTAAAGCCCGTTGGAGGCAGAGATGCTCTTTTCCAGCCCCGGTCAGGACGCGGATCCTCGAGTGTCCCCACAACAACTGTCCCCTTCAGCTCTCGCTGCACCGGCCTCTCGTCTCATTACAGATGTGTGACACGCAGTGTGGGGACGTCTCCGTGTTAGCACATCACTTCCCCTGCACGTCCTCCTGACACGTCCCGCGGTCACAACAGCGGGGGCCACAGGGGGGCCGGCCCTGCCCTGTCCCCCGTCACTGGGGATTAGCATTAGCATGCTAACAGGACCCCTGGGGGAGCGCCGCGCTAAGGGTCACGCTTGACAACTGTCAACAGCCCGCTTTAATTAGCCGAGCATGGTCATCAAGGAGCTACGCTACGCTAAGGCTAAGGCTAAGGCTAAGGCTAAGGCTAAGGCTAAGGCTAAGGCTAAGGTGGACGCTACATTCAAAGTGCTGTTTACTAGCAGCAAAGCCACAAAATATCACTTGGGCTTTGATTGGTTGCGAGCATCTCTGAAGGACTCTGACAGAAGGATTCCAGCATTACAGAGTGTTAACCCTGTATCTCCCCCAATCCATCATCTAGCACCCCCACCCCCCGTTCCCCCACACAGCCTCTTTTGTGTTCTGTTTTAATACTGTACATCAGGAGTCAGTGCTCTGTGTTTTAATACTGTACATCAGGAGTCAGTGCTCTGTGTTTTAATACTGTACATCAGGAGTCAGTGCTCTGTGTTTTAATACTGTACATCAGGAGTCAGTGCTCTGTGTTTTAATACTGTACATCAGGAGTCAGTGCTCTGTGCTTTAATACTATAGATCAGGAGTCAGTGCTCTGTGAGTGTTTTAATACTGTACATCAGGAGTCAGTGCTCTGTGCTTTAATACTGTACATCATGAGTCAGTGCTCTGTGTTTTAATACTGTACATCAGGAGTCAGTGCTCTGTGCTTTAATACTGTACATCAGGAGTCAGTGCTCTGTGTTTTAATACTGTACATCAGGAGTCAGTGCTCTGTGTTTTAATACTGTACATCAGGAGTCAGTGCTCTGTGCTTTAATACTATAGATCAGGAGTCAGTGCTCTGTGAGTGTTTTAATACTGTACATCAGGAGTCAGTGCTCTGTGCTTTAATACTGTACATCAGGAGTCAGTGCTCTGTGAGTGTTTTAATACTGTACATCAGGAGTCAGTGCTCTGTGCTTTAATACTATACATCAGGAGTCAGTGTTTTAATACTGTACATCAGGAGTCAGTGCTTTAATACTGTACATCAGGAGTCAGTGCTCTGTGTTTTAATACTGTACATCAGGAGTCAGTGTTTTAATACTGTACATCAGGAGTCAGTGCTTGAATACTGTACATCAGGAGTCAGTGCTCTGTGTTTTAATACTGTACATCAGGAGTCAGTGTTTTAATACTGTACATCAGGAGTCAGTGCTTGAATACTGTACATCAGGAGTCAGTGTTTTAATACTGTACATCAGGAGTCAGTGCTTTAATACTGTACATCAGGAGTCAGTGCTCTGTGTTTTAATACTGTACATCAGGAGTCAGTGCTCTGTGCTTTAATACTGTACATCAGGAGTCAGTGCTCTGTGTTTTAATACTGTACATCAGGAGTCAGTGCTCTGTGTTTTAATACTGTACATCAGGAGTCAGTGTTTTAATACTGTACATCATGAGTCAGTGCTCTGTGAGTGCTGACGTTTGACGCTGGGCGGCTCCAAGCCTGACAGTATCAAGATGGGCCCCACGACGAGGTGAGGAGAAGAGAAGAGTGTGTCAGGAGAGCCAGAGTGTACAGTCAGTCAGACAGTGCATTATCCAGCCGCTCTATGGCTGTCTACCTTTTTCTGTGGCGGGGTAATGGGAGTGTCACACACCGCGAGCAGACAGTCGGAGTCTCGCTATTCAGCTGAGAGGCCACATGCATACACTGCCTCTGCTAACTGACTGCCAGCGCCACCGAGGCCTGTCCCGTCTGCCCCACAATGACTGTCAGTGGCAACCTGGGGGCTGGCTGGCGTGACTGTCAGCAACTGGTCACAAAGCATTTACCTGCTGACAGAATTGCAATTAGTCCAGGGAATGTTGTTACTGGGAGAGAGAGAGGAGCGAGAGGGGGTAGACAGAAGGGACAGGTAGAGAGAGAGGTAGGGATAGAGAGACGCGGAGGTGTGTGTGTGTGTGTGTGTGTGAGGGGGGCAGGTGAGAGGCAGCAGACAGGAGCAATGGAGAGTGAGAGGTGAGTAGATAGAGAAAGGGAGTGAGAGGTCTGGACAGGTTGTTCGCTCTTCTCCCCCTCCCCCAAAGAAGCCCCAAGCTCCCTCTCTTGATCTGTGAAGCATCCCTCTCTTGCTGTGTGTACCGTATGTGTGTGTGTCTGTGCGTGTGTGTGTGTGTGTGTGTGTGTGTGCGTGCGTGCATGCGTGTGTGCGTGTGTGTGTGTGCAGGAGATTGGCTCGTAGCGGCGTATCAGGGGGAGCGCGTCTGTCTGTCAGTGGCCCGGGTCAACACACATTTACTTAGTGACACAATCCTAATGAATCTCCCCAGTCGTGTCACCCCCGTCACACGTGCAGCCACCGCCGATGACCTCCTGGAACAACTAGCTCCATCCTGGAGGAGAGAGGGAATGAGGGAGAGAGGGAGGGATAGAAAGGAAGGAAAGAAAGAAAGTAAAACAAAAGGACAAAGAGACAAAGAAAGACAATTTGGAAGGAATGAAAGAAAGGAAGAAAGATATAAAAAGAAAGGTGGGAGGAAGGAAAGACAAGAAAGAAAGGTAGGAAGAAAGAAAGAAGAAAACAGTGAGAGAAAGAAAGCAAGAAAAAGGAAAGAAACAAAGAAGTAGAACCTGCCTTTAATAAGCAGCTCTTGTTTCAGCACCAAGGACAGCTCTATATTAGCATGTTGATGGCACTGCTCTATCTATCTGTGATTTCAACATCAAGGACAGCTCTATATTAGCATGTTGATGGCACTGCTCTATCTATCTGTGATTTCAGCATCAAGGACAGCTCTGTATTAGCATGTTGATGGCACTGCTCTATCTATCTGTGATTTCAACATCAAGGACAGCTCTATATTAGCATGTTGATGGCACTGCTCTATCTGTGATTTCAACATCAAGGACAGCTCTATATTAGCATGTTGATGGAACCGCTCTATCTATCTGTGATTTCAGCACCAAGGGCAGCTCTATATTAGCATGTTGATGGCACTGCTCTATCTATCTGTGATTTCAACATCAAGGACAGCTCTATATTAGCATGTTGATGGAACCGCTCTATCTATCTGTGATTTCAGCACCAAGGACAGCTCTATATTACCATGTTGATGACACTGCTCTATCTATCTGTGATTTCAGCATCAAGGACAGCTCTGTATTAGCATGTTGATGGCACTGCTCTATCTATCTGTGATTTCAACATCAAGGACAGCTCTATATTAGCATGTTGATGGCACTGCTCTATCTGTGATTTCAACATCAAGGACAGCTCTATATTAGCATGTTGATGGAACCGCTCTATCTATCTGTGATTTCAGCATCAAGGACAGCTCTATATTAGCATGTTGATGGCACTGCTCTATCTATCTGTGATTTCAGCACCAAGGACAGCTCTATATTAGCATGTTGATGGAACCGCTCTATCTATCTGTGATTTCAACATCAAGGACAGCTCTATATTAGCATGTTGATGGAACCGCTCTATCTATCTGTGATTTCAGCATCAAGGACAGCTCTATATTAGCATGTTGATGGCACTGCTCTATCTATCTGTGATTTCAGCACCAAGGACAGCTCTATATTAGCATGTTGATGGAACCGCTCTATCTATCTGTGATTTCAGCACCAAGGACAGCTCTATATTAGCATGTTGATGGAACCGCTCTATCTATCTGTGATTTCAGCACCAAGGGCAGCTCTATATTAGCATGTTGTTTGCACAGCTCTATCTACCTGTGATTTCAGCACCAAGGGCAGCTCTATATTAGCATGTTGACGGCACTGCTCTATCTATCTGTGATTTCAGCATCGAGGACAGCTCTATATTAGCATGTGGCACTGCTCTATCTATCTGTGATTTCAGCACCATGGACAGCTCTATATTAGCATGTTGATGGAACCGCTCTATCTATCGATGTGAATGTCAACACAGCCTCATTCTCCTGACACAAAGATGTCCACAGAGAGAGAATCAATGGCGGCCATTACTCCCCCCCCCCACACACACACACACCTGGGGAGTGTCACCGCTGCCTAATGCACTACAACCTCGCACAAAGCCAGTGGCACTCTGCTTTCTCTCCGACTGGAGAACTCATCACCATCCACTAACGACCTCTCTGCCTTTCTGTCCCCACCCTCCCCCTCTCTCTCTCTGCCTCACACCCTCTTTGTGTGTGTGCTCTCTGGCTGATAAGAGAGTGGCAGGGGCTCCTCCTTGGCCCCTAAGGGAGACACCGAGCGTG
>NC_139632.1:32317716-32370216 GCF_964638095.1 Poromitra crassiceps
GAATAGGCTTGTCGGCCTGATTGTGATGTATAGGCTTTCATTACCATGTCCAGGCCTGTGCCCTTCGCCATGGAGGAAATCCTATTTAGGCCCTAATTTGGGAGCCTCCCCGACCGTCCCGCCTGATAGCAATCACACACAGTAATTGTGTGCCGGGGCGACTGACAGAGTGGAGGCTCCGACATGGAGAGAGGGAAAGAAAGAGGGATAGGAGGAGGAGGAGAGAGAGAGAGGGAAAGAAAGGGGGATAGGAGGAGGAGGAGAGAGAGAGATGGAAAGAAAGAGGGATAGGAGGAGGAGAGAGAGAGAGGAGGGGGGGGGGTGTCTGACAATGATATATCCGCATAGTTTGGTACATTATTCAAGTCATCCTCTGCAGTATATGTATGTTTTTGTATGCATCTAGTTTTTTTTCTCCTCCTCCGGGCGGTTTTTAGCGTGATATTAATTTATGGGAGTTTGGGTAAAACTGGGAGGGTTCAGGAATGGGACACGTGGTATTTTATAATGGACAATTTGAAGGGCTGCCCCCTTTTGCACCGCTCTCATTCTACTTCTATAATGCTACGTAGCTAATTGGGAGGAGAGATCACGCTAACTCGATAATTATGATTTATGAGACAATCTCCGGTGGATATTGCGCATTTCCTCCCTGATTTGACAACAACACGTAACCAGCCCCTCTAGCAATCAATATTTGTACATTTCCCATGTCTAAGTTGTTAACTTGTTTAGTATTTCATTAGTTCCCTTTAAAAGGGGGAGTGGCTCTCCACACCGACACGGATGCAGATCTGACTCCACTCAGAGGCTTGTAGATAATAATGAAGGTCTAATTGACTCATTTAAATAGTGTTTGCCTGCAGGAGGGTCTTTGCATTAAATGTTTGATTGCCCTCGTATTAACTGTCATTAATCCCCTCTGCTCTTAATAGGGACTTTATGAGGCTTTCTTAAAACTTCTCATCTTCCTCTCTATTCTCTTTGCATAATTAAGTAGAATATTCAAAAATATGGAAATGAAGAAGCTACCAGCATTTGACTAATGGTCTTTATGCCACAGATTTCTAATTATACTTTGCATTTACTCCTGTGCATCGGGTCATGGTTCGTTAGCTCGGGTCAAAGCGGGTTGAAGGCACTTAACTCCTCTGTTTCATGTCCAAACTTCAGCCACTCTCATCATCACACCATCACACAAAGCATCACATCAAACCGCTGGAAGCCAGTGTTGTATAGTCAAGTCACTATATCTCCAGGCCGAATTGAGTCTCGAGTCCACAGTGTCCCAGCCCGAGTCCCCATTAACCCGAGTCTGAGTCCGGAGTTACTGAACATGAGGGTGAAAAGTAGGTGGAACGCACGTGCCTGCCCTGGCAAGAAATGGAATAATGTCACGGTATTAATATAGCTATCATATTATATAATATAATATATAGCTATTATAGCTATCAATATCTTATGCTAAATTGTTAGGGCCTATTACAAAAAAACTAACAACAAAAAACTGTCTTTATCAATTAACCGATTGATACCCGTTGCAGCATTTGCGTGTATAAACCAAATCAGCGGGAATGTTTACATTTACTTCCGGTTACCCCTGGTTACGGCTGGTTACGGCACAAACTGACGTGTTGAAGACAAAAACAGACAAAGAAGACAAAAATGGTTCGTTCGTGTTGTGTTGTTGGGTGTCCAGTGACCATAAAGAGCGGGTCAAGATTTGGATTATTCAGAATTCCCTCTGCAAAGGGCAAACATGAGCAAAGAGAACTCTGGATTTGGCGGCACAGGCTTACTACAGCTACAACATCCGGGTTCCGAGCTGTATCCGAGCGGCGTCAGTTGCCTCTGTCTGTAACGTAACATTAACGAGTCTGCAAAAAAACAGCGAGTTTGACAGTTGTAAACAAACGTTATTAGCTAGCTAACACTACATAAAACAAACACAGAAGAAAGGCTGGATACGTCGGACAAGCATGTTTACCAACCGTTTAAACATTTCAATTGAAAGTAGTTGGCCGAAAACAACGAGAGTTTGACAGCATTTATTTGACAACACGCAAATTTAAACCTGCCGCCTTCCCGAAGTGGTACCCGGAAGTAAATGTTGTTTACATGGTGACGTCACGGTGATTTGGTCTATATCCCTCATTTGTGTGTGTATCCCTTTAAGACCGCGTCACACGGTTCGCGGTCTTAAAGGGATACACACACAAATGCTGCATCAGGTATCAACGGGTTAACAAGTCCTCGTCTCCAATGTCCGAGTCAGAATGTATGAAGGCTTGAGTCCAGGTGCTTGACTCATATTAGTGCTCAAGTCCAGGTGGAGTCAGGAGTCTAAGACTCTGACTCTTCTGTGTCCTACAACACTGGTGGAAGCACTAGGTACTGTAGCCTACAGGCACACGCAAACACATTGTGAGGCATTGCAGTGTCCTTTACAGGAAGATGTAGTGCACAGGGCCAACTTTGTGACAGTCATTACTAACTGTTACTGCACCAGAGTGGGTGAGAGACACAAACTTGTATGTGTTTATAGCTTAACTGATCCTCTTATTCCTGCTATACTCCCCCAGTCGCTCTGCTCTGCCCTAAGCTCTCCGGGGGTCTTACTGGCCCAGGTTGACAAATGGGAAGGAGAGGCCAGCCAAGCGTGGGCTCAGTGGAGAGACTCAGGCCGGGGGTCTCACTAAGCCCGCCCGGGATCATCTCTGACACGGCCTGCAACAACCCCCAGGATGTAGACACACACACACACACATGCGCGCACACACACAAATACACACACACACACACACACACACACACAAATATACACACACACACACAAATATACACACACAGAAACAAACAAAAAGTAAACCTCTGATCAGTGGTTCTCAAACTTTTTGTCTTGTGACCCGTTAAAATGAAGCGATGACTACCTGCTATTATCACAGGCTGCATAATGCAGAGTGGTGAACAGTTGACTCAAAACAAGTAAAAAAAAATAAAGTAATTTAATTTGATTATCAGATGAGGCTTTGAGACCGAAAACTATCCAGTATTTCACAAGAAAAAGCACAAATCAGAAAAATCACACATGATAATAAAGTTGTGCACTAGAAATATGTTCTTCCCTATCCTATAAATCACTTTGCATCCAGTCAAAATCATCTTGCAACCCTCTGAGACCGGGACGATCCCGAGCCCCAGTTAGACAACCAGTGCATTACAGCACATACGTCTCAGAGACACCTGGAGCTGCTGCAGCTGCCCTATATCGAGGCCAGGTATCTGTGAGTGTCAGGCCCCAACGAGAGTCTCCAGGTATCTGTGAGTGTCAGCCCACAACGAGTGTCTCCAGGTATCTGTGAGTGTCAGCCCACAACGAGTGTCTCCAGGTATCTGTGAGTGTGAGTGTCAGCCCACAACGAGTGTCTCTAGATAAGCCAGCTCTATTTTAGCATACACAGTCCAGCTCAATAAGAGCATGTGCTAAATGACTGCAATGTAATGAGTGTCTGTGTGGCTGCGCTCTGTGGCTGTGACACTGACAGCACATGAGACTGTAATGCGTGAAGCCTCCTCTCTGCCCCGCGCTCCCCTCTCTCTCTCTCTGCCCCCCACCTCCCTCTCTCTCTCTCTCTCTCTCTCTCTCTCTCTCTGCCTCTCTCTGTGCTCCTCTGCGCCCCGCTGCCTCTCAGCCACGGGATCAGCTGCAGGCGCTAATGAAACGTCAGTCAGGTAATTGAGGCTGTGGCGCTGGCCGGCCAGCCAGGCGAGCAGCCAGCCAGCCAGCCAGTGTGGGTGATGACACCCGGACGCTAGCGGCAGCTACAGCATCCCCTATGGAGCGTCACAGGAACTTAGCCGCTCCGGGACCCAGCGGGCTGGAAAACATTGTATTTTACGCTGACATATGCTGACGTCTTCCTGCTTGTGTTAGGGAGAAATGTGAGCAATGAGCAGTAAGGCCTGCTGCGCCTGGGAAGTCGAGTAGTCAACCCCAAGTGGAGATTGTTAACCAGCCCAGTGAAAGCCACTAGGAGCAGGGAGGATGTTCTGCCAGCAGCCCTAGTGAAGGAGTCAGGGGTTAAAATCCTCTGTTATTGCACCCCAGAGTGATGTTAGCATCCCTGCCATCCACTGACCTGCTCAGCAGCCGCAGTGAGTTATGGGTAATGTTTAATTCCCCCGTCGTGACAGCTGCGGATCCACATGGTAAATTGGATTTCACCCCCCCTGTTCTTTTTTAGAATTGCACTTGTGCAGGTAAAGAGACAGAGAAAGTCATTGGCTGCTGTGCTGGTTGGTCCGCCCAGCTAACTCTCTGTCAGGTATTGTTCAGAAGATTCTCTGTCTCTCACTGACAAAGCAAATCAGGATGCTGTGTTTCTGAAGGCGGCTGGTGGGGACAGGAGGGGCTGGCTGAGACAGGACAGGGTGTTTGGGACAGGAGAGTGTGGTTGGGACAGGAGAGGGTGGTTGGGACATGAGAGGGTGGTTGGGACAGGAGACAGGAGAGGGTGGTTGGGACAGGACAGGGTGGTTGGGACAGGAGGGTGGTTGGGACAGGAGAAGATGGTTGGGACAGGAGAGGGTGGTTGGGACAGGAGAGGGTGGTTGGGACAGGAGAGGGTGGTTGGGACAGTAGAGGATGTTTGGGACAGGAGATGGTGGTTGGGACAGGAGATGGTTGGGACAGGAGAGGATGGTTGGGACAGGAGATGTTTGGGACAGGAGAGGGTGGTCTCTCCCTCTCTTCAACATGGACACTAAGACAATGAGAACACACCCACAGACACCTACTGTAGGAATGCATTGAGTCCAATACACTCATACCTACTCAGAGGACATGCATACACATAAGGATCCTGTAGGCCGTCCGGGTAGTGCACTGGTAGATTCCCTGCCTACCAACACGAGGGTCGCGGGTTCGAGCCCCCGTGTTACCTCTGGCTGGTGACCTAACAGAGCCGGGTTTTTGAATTAGGTCATTAGCGCCGTCTAACTGGGCAAGTGGCTAAAATGAATGAACACATGTTCAGCACCATGGAGAGCCCCCTTCGTTAGCTACTGGTGGAAGGCACCTGAGTGGAGGAGCACAGCTGAGCGGAGCTGGAAATTGGAAGCCAGCAGGGAAGTGGACTATGAAACCCCTCTGGGGAGAGACTGCATGCCAACTCTGTGAGCAAGGCCTGACTGCCAGTCACACAGAGATGGCTATGCTGCTAGTGTATATAAATAGAGGAGAATTGGAATCGCGATAACAGGGCCCCTTTAAACGTTTCTCTCTCCCTAATATAGCTGAAGTCAATAATAAGGAAGTAGAGAGCATCTTGTAATGGGATCACACCAGCTGGAGATGCCAGGGGCGTAACGTGGTGGGGTCCTTCTTCTGCCGCCCTTGCTCGGATCCCACCCATCTTTGAACGTGTCCACAGACAAACGACACACAGACTCACAAGTGGAAAACAATACCAGCCACAAGCGTTCCCCTATATTGTGCCTGGTGAGTCAAATTCAAGTAAAGAGCAGGTCGTCCTGTTATACAGCGCTCCTCCTTTCTCCACCCAAACCTGCTCCTTCTCATCAAGGTGTCCTAACAACACTCGACTGGAGATGCTCCCAGGAGGAGCACAGTTCCAGGGAACAGGAAGTCTACATTTAGTCCCACTCTCGACTCCACTCAGTCGTGCCTCTGCAGGGCGTCCGTGTGGAGAGTGGACAGCGGGGTTAATGCCTCGCTGTAAGCACTGCTCAGTGCTGGTGATTGGCTTTGCGTCGTAGCTACACTGTCTGGCCCTGTGGGTACCAAAACCCAACGTTTCAACTCCCCTTCTCTTTGTTGCGGCTCAGCATCCCAGAGGGCACAGGTGAATCTGAGGTGGAACAACGATTAAAAGTTTTCTCCCTCAAGGTGACCTAAATACTGGAGGAGGTGAAAGTCAAAGTGAGACACGGAGACGACGGAGCGGAAGGGAGCGCAAAGTCTGTTTTGGAGATTTGTTACGGCCCATTTAGTAACTAGTCAATCCTGGGCTTATAGTGGAAACTCTCTTGACCCCGTCCTTGCACTCCTATTGCATCTTTTACCTCACAGTAATCACTGATTGCATGTGACTTGATAGGTATAAAGCACGGTGCCACAGAGAGGAGGCATCGACAATCCAATCATTGTCAGATCAGCGATTACCTGAAGGCAGGATGTATTTGAACAGGGCTCTATCACATCTGCTATTACCTGCCTCCTCCTGTCTGATGTGCCTCCCTAGACATCTTTTCTCTTAACTGTGTGTTCAATCACCAGCAGCAGCATCGCCTTGGCGGTGCGGCCGAACGCCCCCCCCGCGACAGTGACGCATGTCCGCGATTAGCCGGGATACAGTTCAATTATGATAAACAGCCAGCGCACCTCTTAGGCCCTGATTAAAGCCTGGGCCCGGATTTGATAAAGAGAGCCCATCTCAATGCCATCACAGCCAGATTATAAGACAGTCCTGCTCCGCCATGCTGCTCTGCCTCATGTTCCTCACATCAGTCTGTAGCCTGGATGCAGACAGAGTGAGATGGAGGCTGCTGAGGGTCTTTATCATTCACACATGGCCGGTGGTGCATCCCCACCCACCCATTTTCAATTTACACTAGTATTTAGTCGAGCCCCACGCATATTATCGGCTGATATTGGCCTATCACAGATAGTATATTTATACAGTATATAATATTGTCTGATATGGCAGATGTTTTCTTTTATTTTTAAAGTTATATAGGCAGAATTGTATGTATATTTGATCCTTTTTCTTAATTCAAGTTATATTTGTTTACATATATATATATTTGTTCTTTGTGTTTTTTTTATAGTATTTATATATTTTTTTATTCCCAGTGAAGTTTACTGTTTCAGTGCACTGATGTAATTTTGTACAATAAAGTTGATTGTTAAACTGTAAAATATCCTGCCTCCATTACATATCTTTGTCACTCACCAGTGTTTGATATTTGAGGGATCGTTGCAAAAAATGCGCTTATATAAGAATATCAGCCGATATATCGAACGACAGCGGAATTTTTTCTACTCCCTAATATCGGTATCGGCTCCAAAAATCTAGTATCGTCGGGGCCTAGTATTTATTAATAACGTCCATTTTTCTTAAAGCCTATCTTACAAGATACCTGCCATATAACTTAAGATGAGGTTAGATACAGAGAGAGAGAGAGAGAGAGAGAGAGAGAGAGAGACAGAGAGAGAGAAGCCCTGGTTTTGATAAATGGATGAGCAGTGATGAAAAGAAGATATCAAAGCAGCATAAAAGGAGAGAGAGGAAAAGAGCGAGCATTAATCCAACAGCAGGATGGTAGAGAGAGAGAGAGAGAGAGAGAGAGAGAGAGAGAGAGGAGGCGGCGAAAGAAAGATCGCCTTTCGGCTGTGTTCTGTCAAGGGAGAAATTACACATTTACGGAGGTTTTTTCAAGCGGCGACGGGTTCCATAGATCACACCGCTGGATTTACGAGCCAATTTTCAACATGAAATATAGACACGAGAATCCATTTGAGCCATGTTTACTCCTCTTCTCTACCTCGCTCGCTCTCTCTCTCTCTATCAAACAGCCTACAGAGTGTGGATAGCTTTACTCTGCTAAGCTTAGCGGTGCTTATTAGAGCCTTAAATGAGGATGTTTTGATGGTGGCGAGTGTGCATAGTTACTATGTATGCACAGTACATAGTAACTATGTACTGTGTGTATAGTTACTATGTACTGTGTGCATAGTTACCATGTATCATGTATGCACACAGTACATATCTGAAAGTTACTATGTATGCACACAGTACATAATAACTATGTACTGTGTGCATAGTTACTATGTATGCACACAGTACATAGTTACTATGTATCTTGCCCATTCTATGGCCAGACGAGTTGTAATATATTGTCATGTCATGGTGTTTTGGGGTCATTAATAAACGAGATTGTTATTTTTCTATATTTGTTTGGGGTAGTGCTATTTTACATTGAAGTCAACGGGGAGAGGCTTGTGTTTTCCCCCTAAAAGGGGGCGAGGCCTAAATGCCGATCTGATGTATGGCTGAGCTTAATATACCAAGAAATGTAGTCAGGAGGGCGTGGGGGCAGGAAAATGGTATAGATAATATACCTATAGGTAATCTCCCATTTGAAATAGTTTGTGTCCCAAATATACCTGCAATACTTGAAAAATGAAAGGACAAAAATCACATCATACTGCATATACTGCTCACAGTACTCATCTCGGTCTGGGCAAACCAACCCGCTCTGTATGAAATTTGCATAGAAATGAATGTCTAAGTAGGCTAAACGACATAATTGACATGCAATTAGCAATATTATGGGGGAGAAAACCTAATGACGTTTCCATGGCTGTGAGAACCTTAGAATGATCACTGCTTAATTATCATATTAATGAAGTCATTAGTTGTCACTTGACTTAGATGACAGGTAAGGTAAGAATGTCACAATTTCCACAGTAAACGCGTATTCAACACTAATTGTTTCCGAGATTAGATCTCATTCGAGGACAGAGGAGGAGGCTTTAAAATGTAGACAACAGCGCCGTATAGCTTTAGTGGCAGAAAGCAGGCACAACACATGGCTAGAAAAACAAACAATAAGGTTTATTGAATCAATGGGGACAAGCATCTTCACGGTGGCCTGAGGACACATGGCACACAGTCCTGAGGACACATGGCACACATCAGCCTCACACGTCTATACAAAGCAAGGGCAGCAGGTGGAAAAAAAGTAGCAACATTTAGCAGAGAACTTCACAGCTCATAGAGAGAGAGAGAGAGAGAGAGAGAGAGAGAGAGAGAGAGAGGGCCACTCTCCATGGAGCGACACATTCAAAGTGATGGGACATGGAGCTGGTACTAAGGGCTAACACAAAAACACATTTCCAGTAAAGAGGATGGCATGATGAAGCTAGCAGAAAAGCTGAGATGGGTGAAGTGAACGTGGTGGTAGCTCCAGGTCTCCCCACTCTCTCTCAGTCTCTTCTTTCATTTCAAGTCATTTCAATTACCCAGTCATTCCCAGCTTCTTCCCCGTGGCTCGATTAGCTCTGCCTGGCAATTTACAGTTGATCTTGGCTCATCTGAGGCCGAGCGCTGGTGGAGGCAGGGAGACCAGAGGAGTAATGGAATGAAATGTCACTCAATTGTTGCCTTTGTCACAACGTGACTGGGGTGGGGAGGGGAGGGGAGGGGGCCTGGTTAGTTGGAGAGGAGCTGGATCTATCCATGTGTGTGTGAGAGAGAGTGAGAGATTCTGGATGTATCCATGTGTGTGTGTGAGAGTGAGAGATTCTGGGCCTATGGCGACAGACTATGGTGCTTCTACCAGGGTTCGTACAGCGTTTTAACAGTGAAATTCAAGCACTTTCAGAGCGCTGAGAGCAGATAGTCGTAGATGTCAAAATGAGCTTGTGTCAGTCAATCCCACTCCGGTCCACTCCGCTGTCTGCTCCGTGTCTTGTGTGAGACGCCAGCAGACAATAAATATGACGACGGGATCGTCTCATTTCAGGTATGAAAAGATTTTTGTGTAGATTGTGTAGATGAAACACCATATTACGTATATTGAAAATCAAATCAGCACTTTTCAGGGAGCATATTCCTAACCTTGAAAAAAACATGACAAGCATTTTCCAAACTTTCAAGATTTGTACGAACCCTGTTCTAGATAGCCTGCTCTCCTGTGTCTCTCATGTCCAATCAGAGAGCAGCCTGCTCTCCTGTGTCTCTCATGTCCAATCAGAAAGCAGCCTGGTCTCCCTGTGTCTCTCATGTCCAATCAGAAAGCGTATGGGTGTCTGCACTGTGAACAGAGTGACTGTCAATGGCACTGTCTCTTATGCTCCACCATGTCCCTCATCAAGGCTTCTTCATCTTCTTCACTGATGACGAGCTGGACGCAGACTCTCTCCTTTTGCGCTGCAACGCAAAACACAAAAGAATGAAGTCAGAGTGTGCCATGGGTTTCCTCTTCAGTCTGCATTACTAAGAGGCATCAGAAGATAGGGGACCAGCGCACTACACTGCCCCCTACAGTCTGCATTACTAAGAGGCATCAGAAGATAGGGGACCAGCGCTCTACACTGCCCCCTACAGTCTGCATTACTAAGAGGCATCAGAAGATAGGGGACCAGCGCAGCGCTCTACACTGCCCGTCTTTAAATCTCACTTTTTCTCCTTGTCTTTTAACTCCGTAGGAGACTTGCATTTTATTTTATCCTCCTCTGTGTGACTGGTCCTTGTGTTTGTATTGTGTGTTATAGTCTTTTTGCTATTTTGATTGTACAGCGCTTTGGTCAAGTGTGCTGTTTTTAAATGTGCTTTATAAATACATTTGGATCCTTGACCTTAAAAAACCACATTGAATTTAAAAGTGCATGGTGGTCATCTCCTTTAAACCTTTTAATAAATTGCCAGAGGTGGAAGTTTTTTGTTTAGATCTCTGGTCACCTGATAGGTGGTCATATGACTGCAGACTTACCGAGTTTGGCGTAAGCGGTGCTCCTACGACGTCGATGATCTGCTCCTTGGCCTCCACCTTGATGTCGTTGGCACTGGGCCAGACCGGCCCTTCGCCTGCGGGAGTTGACGCCGCGATGCTGTTGCCGACATTGGGCTCTCCGACCTGGGGTGCGATGGCTAGCCCCGCCCCTGCGCTCCCCCCAAATCCTCCTCCTCCTCCTCCACCTGCCTTCAGCAGAGCCTCGTAGCGGTGACGCAGCATCTGCTGCTCGTACTCACAGTTGCTGTGGGCCTGCTTCAGCTCGTACACCAGCACCAGGTCGCTGCGCAGCTCGTTGAACATGTGGACGATATCCTCTGTAGGCATGGGGTTGAGATCTGCATCCACACACACACACACAGGAAAACATGGCAAAAAATGAGATTTAAAGTCGAAATGAAAAATGCCCTTTTAACTCTTTAATTTGAGATCATATCCCCGGTCATATACAGTGGCATATTACAGTTGGTGCTGCCATACCAAAGAACTGAACTTTGTTACAGCGTAAGGGACATTGCTGTAGAGATAGTAATGATATCTATATAGTTTATTAACTCATTGAGTGCCAGCCACTTTTGGAGAACGGACGCTCCCAGTGCCAGAGTTTCAGAGCGTTTTCAGTGATTTCTCGAGGCCCACAGAATATTGTGTGATATTACTATGTAAACACCGAACACGCACAAAGAACGATGAGACTCTCTTCTATCATCTGCAAAAAAAAAGTTTATTGATACCATTTTCCGTTCTTTAGTTATGAGCCGGAGAAGATAGGTTGTTTTGAGCAAAAAGATACGTTTCAAATTAGAAGCTGAGATATTCCGCCTTTTGTGAAATGAAGCATTTCAAGCACATTCACTGAGTCTGAAGCTAATATTTTCTGATGTAGTGACGTGGTGTAGTTGTGTGGTGCCCTGCGTGCCCCACCCCCCTCTCCCCCCCTCAGCTGCAAACTCCTCCCCACACTAACACACAGCCTCACGCACCCAGTCTATTTTCGGAGCGCTCCGTTTTTGTGCGCCGGCTCCCAGCACGACACGGAAAAGCCAAACCGGACTGCTGAGAATGGTTTGGCCCTTCGGCGTCGGGTGCTGCCTTTCTGGCGGCTAATCATGTGGAGAAACTATGCAGACAGACAGACAGAGGCAGAGGGGCTCAGTTGTGGGCGCGGATTGACTGCTGTTCGCAGCCAACGTCAGCTCCAGCCAGAGCCATCTATATGGCTCTGGCTGCAGCATGAGCGGTTTCTCTTTCATCACAGGGCTTTTTCCTGCTGTTTTCCTGACCTTTCTCTAATCTGGAGAGCACTGTCGCCACCTAATGGGTCTGTAAAATAGGTTATACACCTTCAATAGCTCCCATATTTTTATAGGAGATGTAATAGGCTTTGATCCACGTCCCACCGTCAAAAAACTCAATTGACGACAATCGTCGTCATTGGCACTCTACGTCACTAATCGAATTGACGACGATTGTCGTCATTGGCACTCAATGAGTTAAGAGGTTGAATTGTTATGTTATGTTTTTCTGTATTGCTTTGTCTTCCGCTACTGATGTGATCGCTGCGCTGCATACTTGCATTAAGTCAAATTCCATCGTTTGTAATCTGATCACTTACTATGGCTATTAAAGTGAATCTTGAATGTTAAAGACGAGCTGAACTCAAAAGTGATTTTATTTTTATTTTAGTTCAAATACCTGGGTATTCAGTGCACCTATTTAATGTATGCAAAGAAATTCACAAAAATCGAATTTCTTTTGTTTTTCACATCAAAAGTTCATTTTTCAAGATTTCATTCATAACAGTAATCTACAGTTTGCTGACGTCACCTAGTACTATCAAATTTCTACCCCATTTCAACCAATCATATCACGACATGGCACCTGTCAATCAATTTTCATTTCAGGAGAATTTTCTCCTCCAAATGAAGGAGAAAATGGCACCTAGTGTCTGTAACCTGGCAGAATTTTTAGCCCATAAACTAACTACCGTAAATTCCGGACTATAAGCCGCGGCTTTTTTCCCGTTTTTTGGCCCCTGCGGCTTATATAACGGTGCGTCTTATCTATGGATTTTTTCAGAAAAAAAAAAAAAATACAAATAAAATCTCTCTTTTTTAGCACTCTTTCTAACTATAAATCCACTTCTGTTTTAATTTCCTCTCTTGCCCTCTTTTCACCACACCGCGGACACTGTGTGCACTGTAAAAATAAACAACGGTGGTGTTGTGTTATGTTGTTTTGTTGAAATGTTACGGTAATACGGTAAATGGGAGCTTCCTCAAACAGCCATCTCTTTCCCGACAATCCCCTCTGTGCGTGACCACTTACATATGGTAATTACGGTAAGCAAACGGCCACTCGGCCATCAACTCCCTCCCCCGACTACCAGGAGAAAATCACAAACTTCGGCGAATTCACACAAAGGAAGATCAAGGAATATTCACAACAAGACGAGCAGTAGAAGCAACACTCTCACTTACCATGGGGAAGGTACGCAGAAATTCACACGACGCAGCTTTCAAGTTGAAAGCAGTCAATCTCGCATTAAAAGAGGGAAACAGAGCAGCCGCGCGTAACCTGGGCATCGATGAGTCAATGGTGAGGCGTTGGACGGTGCAGCAGGAGGAACTGTCTCAGCACGGAATATTATAGGAGTGTGAAAACATCCACAATCACCAACGGGTTCCAAAACGCTGGACTGCTGCGGGATGAAGAGGATGACGCCGCCACAGCTGGCGCTGAGGGCCGTCAGAGGCTTCAGAGGCTGTTCGATGCCGACAGTGACGAAGAGGAGTTCGTTGGTTTTGAGTGACAATGAAGGAGAGAGGAGAGTGGTTGACGAAGCCACCCTGAACCTGTTCGTTTCCGACACTGAAGATGAGGACTTTGGTGGTTTCAGTACGCAGGAAGAAGAGGAAGACGAGGATTAGTGACTTGACTTCTCTGGTTACAGGTTTGCTGCACATATAGCCTATTGTTGTGTGATTTTGTCTGGGGATTAGTGACCTGACTTTTGTTTTGTTTTGTTGAAATGTTAATAAATGGGAGCTTCCCCAAACAGCCATCTCTTTCCCGACATTCCTCTCTGTGCACGAACCCTTTCATATGGTAATTAAACATCAAAACACCCGCGGCTTATAGACCGGTGCGGCTTATAGAAGAAAAAAATAGTCAATTTTGGTCCCGCGGCTTATAGACCGGTGCGTCTTATAGTCCGGAATTTACGGTAATAACTTGGCCAATTGTATGTAACATAAACTCGCATTCCAGGATAACGTTAACGCAAGGGGTCGTCCCTCGGAGATTCCAGGCGGGCAGGCAGCACTCGTGCATCGGATTGTCCGCTCCGCTCCACACGGAAGCAGCTGGCTGCCTGGTACTCTCACTCTGCGGATCCGTAGCACTACAACACGTGGAATGCCACTCGATTTGGGGGCAGAACACGTCAGGATTGCGTTTAAGTATATTAAGTTAAACTTGTCTGTTTTATCTTTGTTTAATCTGCCAAGGATCTTGACAGGTCCTGGTCCAGACGCCAAGTGAAGATTGCTGCATCTGTAGTAGAGATGGGATCTCGGTAGCGGGTGCCAATACTGATCAGATATCGGACTGACGTCGTGATCCACGTTCCGATCCAGATTGCATTCACAGCTTCCCCTGGCTCATGAAGCCACTGTAACATAACTAATAATATGTTTGGAAATATCTAATGAAGACCTTTATTACTTGTTGAATTTAACATTGTGGAATATTATGAACCACCAGGTAACTAATGCTGATGATAGATGAACCAGTTGTTCGGTAAAACAAATTCTTTACCGGACTGCTGCCTCCCTCTGCCCGGTGGCAGGGCAGGGCAGGGCAGGGCACTGGACTTGTCTGGCAGCAGTCAGTCCCTCGTGCCACTTTTCAACGGTCGAATCAAACTCCTCCAAATGTTATGTCCCGCCTCTCTATCCTGTTTCAGTTACGCCACGATAAGGAAGTCACGTACTCTGGAAATAGCTTTTCTGTAAAGCTAGCGACTCGAGCACTGAGGTTAGTCACAGAGAAAGGAAAGGGCGGATTTCCCAAGTTTTAGGTCATCATAAGTTTACTCCTACTGTTGGGAGAAGAGTTTAAAAATGCAGGTTCAGAAACAGTGGCAGCTTGCTGGGCTCGTTTCACACTCACACACACACGCGCGCACACACGCACGCACGCACGCGCACACACACACACACACACACACACTCACCCACTCCCTGCTCTGTCAGGATCTGCTCAATGGCCTTGATCTTCTTCTGGCCTACCGAGCTTGGCAGCTTCATCTGAAACGCACACAAGCACAAGACACACACACACACACACACACACATGCACCCAAGACACACACACATGCACAAGATACACACACACACGCACCCAAGACACACACACACACACACACGCACAAGACACGCATGCACAAGATACACACACACACAAACACACCCACCCACACACACACATACCAACACACAAGACACACACACACACACACACACACACACACAAGACACACACGCACAAGACCCACACACACACACGAGGATGAGTTAAGGTGCCAGGGGTATTAAGATGAACGTGTCCACCTCCAGGCTTTTAATTCATATGAAATACACTTGAATGGGCCAGATGAAAATGTGTTGATCCACTGGACTCTGTCTGAGTGATTAGCTGGAGGAGCGCTGCACTCCTTTAGCTGGAGCAGCACTCCACTCCTTTAGCACTGCTAATGCATTTTCCATAGAGAGCAGTGGCTCCTCATCAGTCTTGGAGATGAATAAGTCTCCCCGGCTACGTCTCACAGATATTAGCTGCTCGCTAACAGCATTCATCATCATAGCGCTAATGAGAGATGGCTAGCTCAAGTCAAATATTCTGCCTGCTCCCATCATACATCAAGACTAGGACAGGGTATGGCTGGAAATCTTTTGATATTACTACCAGCTGTGATAGGGCTTATGAAAAAATACTTTGTGCCTTTTCAATTGAACAAAGAAAGTTATTGCAATAATGTGATAGAGTAGATTCTTTTCTGTGTACTTCTGTGTATTTTATGTTAACTTGTGCCATCTGCTTTTCTAAACAGAACACCTTGTCCTTTGTCCTTTTACTCCCATACACGAGACAAAAACATCATTCTTGGTGATAAAATATTTTGAAGCTTTTTGATGCCTTAAATAATGATTAATTCCAATAATAAAAGTCAGCACAGTACAGACTAGAGAGGTACGGCTTTCTCAATACCCAGCCCTAATCAAGAGCTATGGTTAGAATCTTGACTTGTATTTTGTTCTTTCTTTTTAAATGCGTGTGCTAGGTTCCTCACCAGAACGTGAGGCAGAAGATGAGGTCTTGTAGTGAAAGCATGTTCTTGTAGAGATGCTTACCCTCTGGCTGCGCAGCGTGACTCCTGCTGATTTGAAGTCAGGGAATTTGATGCCTGCTGTCTCTGGAACTGCCTGCGGATGGAGGAGTGATGAGAGAAATGGACAAATGGATACGATAGCGCTCTGAGTTTTGGATAAATAACAAACAAAAAAAACAAAAACAAAACAAGGTTCCCACTGTTTTCTAGATCATTTTCCAGGACATTCTCAGTGATGATCTCACTGGTATGACAGACAGGGATTGCGCCAGAAACAAATATGTTCCTCTGTGGAAGTCTGATTAAATTGACGTGCAGTCTATGGCTATAACTTATCTGTGAAATCATCTCTTACATGCTTAGAAATTAATGATGACAAATTGATCATAGAATAATGCAAACACACCTGCAGATGTACGTGTAGCAATGGAATTGATACTTTGAAGCTGCGATGTGTTCTTGTGTAAAGCTAATGAAAATGAAAACTACCAGAGTTACCTTTCCAACCAGCATTCCATAATAACTCTATTTGTAATTAATTGTAAAGTCATCCAAGCTGCATGTCACATGTGCCAGCATGTGACCTGACACAACATCAAAATTCTCTTGTCCATAAAATACCCTTTCAGATGACAATGTAATCCGTTTTGGGGAGCTCTGATAGATAGCCTAGTAGTTAATTCTCAGCTAAAGGAAAATACGAGAATGTTGAAATTATTTTCCGGGAGATTTGACTATTTCTCTAATTTTCCATGTGTTTTCCATAATTGGAATATTTGTCAACTGTTTTGCAGGGTTTCCAGGATGTGTGGGAACAGATCAGAATGTTAGACAACCTGTACTTTACATCATACCTGCTGGTGTGTGTGTGTGTGTGTGTGTGTGTGTGTGTGTGTGTGTGTGTGTGTCATACCGGTTTTTCTGTTTCTCTTTTTTGCGGGAGCTTCTTCTTGGAAACCCTCTTTTCGGCTCGTCTCAGCTCTGTCGTGGTGTCGGCCGCCTTGATGAGCTTCTGCAGATCCTGGGCCTTCTTCTCACGGTCTCTCTTCCTTGTCTCAATCTTCCTCAGCTCCTGGATAAGATACTCCTCTTCTGCCACCTGCAGGGGAAACAAGAGAAGTGCAGTCTGTATATCTGAGGAGAACATGTTACACTGATGATGTTCAAAAGGCATTAACTCGTCATTGTTGTCAAAGGTTATTGTTATTCGACTCCTAGTCCATTATGTAATATATTTTAGCAGCTCCAGCTAGTGCAGAGACTGCATTTGATAAAAATGTGGCATAAATATATTCTTTTAAAATTACATCCTTATTCCCTAAGTTCATAACATGTTCAACATGATGCTGAATGTGGCTGTGTACTATGATTGTCAACTAGGCTGTTTTACTGCATAGGAACCCTACAGAAAAATACTTTCATGTTATAAGGTTACTAACCTGTTCAGGTGTGCGATTGAAGAGTTTCCCCAGCTGCTCTTTCCTGCGCCTTTCGTGTCCGGCATCAAATATGTAGATCTTAGGCTCCGTCCCCGACGGTGCGCGAACCTTGGTCAGCTTACCGCAAATGCTATAGTAACGTTCTTTCAGGTCCTCCACAGAACGCTTCTGAAAGCATCAATGGAAGAACGTTCATATGAATATGGCTGTTTAATTGCATCATCATTACAGGGTTCCCACACATTTTATGGATACAATTTAAAAACTTTTCCATGACTTCTCAAGGATCCATAATAGAATGACCATGTATGGTGGTGACTGAATCAAATACTAGACTAGATTATTACTACACTGGACAAAATAGGTTGGACCTGGGGCCAAGTGCAGCAACCTTAATGTGCTATCCAGCACAAAGAGGATTAAGTAAGTATTGACAAATAGGACACCCCTTTAAATTTAATTGACGTCAACAGCTACACAAAATAAAATTGCCGTTATGTTACATTACTTGGTAGGTTATCCACGGAAGATGACTAACTATTGATTTAATTACACACACAATTCCATGACTTTTCCAAAACTTTCAAGGATTTTACTAATTCCATGACCGTAGTAACCCTGTCATGATACATCCTCAGTGAAAGAGAACGTGAGTGAGTGAGTGAGTGAGTGAGTGGTTACTCTATATTGCTGGTGGTCATAACGGTCGTGGACGACGACGAAGCGCAGGTCAAAACGCTTGCACAGGTCAAACAGGTGGTCCGTCTCAGCTTTCGTCCAGCCGTCGTCATGGAGATACATCTGATACTCCTGCTCCGAGTACACTGGTACCTGCACTGCCTACACGGACAGACAGGGGGACAGAGACAACCAGAAGGAGACAGTGTCATACACTGCTGGGTCATACAGGTAATAATATGACACTGTCGTGTAGCATTTCTGTTGTGTCCGCACAGAATGAAATGCTCACAGTAGCGTAGGTAGCTTTGACACAGAAGAAGTACATGATATTCTGGGTTTGACCTTGTTGAAGCGGGCAAAGGGGTAGTCCTTGCCCTCCTCTGCCAGACGCCTCCAGTGGTGGAATATAGCCCCATCCCTGCGAGCCGGGTTGGTGAAGGGCATCCACTTCCACGGACGCACCCTCTTGCAGCCCAGCTTGGCCTTGACTGTTCTGTAGCCCTGGGTAGTGTCACTTGGCAGCAGAGGAGGAGCATCTCTGTGGAGGAACAGGAAATGGATGGTCTTGTTAAACTGAGTGTGCAAAATATTCCAGGCCATACGCTGTTTTATAATAATAATAATAATGCTTTTTATTTATGGGCACCTTTCAAGGCTCTCAAGGACACCGTACAGACATGGTTAAAACAAGCAGCAAGAATCAAGGCATAAAATACAAATACAAAAAATAATTTAAAAACAACAATTACCGTAAGTAAAATAATTAGTACAGAGAATAGGCCAGTTTAAAAAGGTGTGTTTTGAAGATGGAGAGAGAGTCAAGGTGTCGGATGTTTTGTGGGAGGGAGTTCCAGAGATGGGGGGGCAGAGCGGCTGAAGGCTCTGGACCCCATGGTGGTCAGCCGGGCAGAGGGTATGGAGAGTTGGAAAGCAGAGGAGGAACGGAGAGAGCGGAAGGGAGTGTAGGTGTGAAGGAGTTCAGAGAGATATGGAGGTGCAAGATTGTGAAGGGCCTTGAAGGTGAGAAGCAGAATTTTGTAGTCGATCCGGTATTTAACAGGGAGCCAGTAGAGCTATTGAAGAACGGGAGTGATATGCTGAGTGGAAGGGGTTCTGGTAATGATACGGGCGGCTGAGTTTTGAACCAGTTGGAGTTTGCGGAGACATTTGTGAGGAAGACCAAAGAGGATGGAGTTGCAATAGTCAATGCGGGATGTGACCGGGGCGTGAACGAGGATGGCGGTGCTGTTGGGTGCAAGTGCTGTTGGGTTTTCATTAAGGGGCACTTTACATGAGGACGGTTTCCTATGGTGACGGGGAATTATTTAATCGTTAGTGCCTCCCTTTTAGACGGCGACGGCGAATTCGCACTTAGAAAACGACACATTTTGAAACCACCCTCCAGACAGGAATTCTTGGTGACGCTCCCCGCTGAGCGTTCCATGTAATTGCTTTGACACGGCTCATTTCAGGAACTCTGACGTGCCTGCACACGCGACACATGCGATTACGTCATAGCCGTAGACGTTGCCATGTTACAATTTCGGCTCCGAAATTGTAAAATGGTAATCCACGGAGCAGATAGTAAGTGAATACAATTTCATTCAAGTCTAGAAGTGAGTCGCCTTAAAGTTAATATCCCAGTCTTCTTCTGTTTACCACGGCGGGTATTGTGCTGCGTATTTACCATGATTTACCATGTGTAGCCACATTGTGTGGAGGCTACACACGGCATGTCATGTTTTGCAGTGATCAAGGCAAACTGTGTTGTTTTTGAATGGAGAGACACCTAACATTAGCCTGGCTGACTGTGAGAGAGGAGACGACTGTAACCTAACGTTAGTCTGACTGACTGTGAGAGAGGAGAGGACTGTAACCTAACGTTAGTCTGACTGACTGTGAGAGAGGAGAGGACTGTAACCTAACGTTAGTCTGACTGACTGTGAGAGAGGAGAGGACTGTAACCTAACGTTAGTCTGACTGACTGTGAGAGAGGAGAGGACTGTAACCTAACGTTAGTCTGACTGACTGTGAGAGAGGAGAGGACTGTAACCTAACGTTAGTCTGACTGACTGTGAGAGAGGAGAGGACTGTAACCTAACGTTAGTCTGACTGACTGTGAGAGAGGAGAGGACTGTAACCTAATGTTAGTCCGGAAGCAAACCGGAAGTGCCCAGGAAACTTGTCTATAGGCTGAGACAAGTTTACAAGTAACTCTCCAAGTTGTGGAGCGACGAGCAACGCGCCGTTGACCATCACACTGCCACCTAGCGACCTGGCATGTACATTACGGCGTTTTAAAAATTCAACAGCGCTCATGTAAACAGGGAGAAGGTGTGAAGGAAAAGTTGTGAAGGAAACGCTATTGTGTTGTTTCTTCCAGAAACTGTCCTTGTGTAAAGGGCCCCTCAGTAGACTGACCAGGTAAGCACTAGTTTACCTCCTGATTCATAATTATTTATCAAACACATACCGAAACATGTCAAAATAAAAAGACCCATAAAATAGGTTAACATTGTGCAGAAAATGTCAGCTCCAGGGATCATCACTGACACATAGCTTAACATATTACAAGTCTAAACATTCTAAATTAGTTTAGAATGAGTGTTACATGTCTACAGTTTATAGACGGTTTTCAGCAGCTGCAACCCCACAGCTTCTTCTTCTGTCTTTTATGGCGGTTGGCACACTTAAATGTTGCATTACCGCCACCTTAATTGTATCAGCTTCACAGTGCTAACTATTTACAGTGTCCACTTTCTCAGCTGTTCAGGGGGAAACACTGACATAGCCTACTTCTATTTTTGCTATACGTTTAATGTAAAGATAGGCCTATGCGTGCAATAAAATACTGATAGTCAGCTTACTCTGTACCATGTAGCTTTTATTAGCCTCTCAGGCTAGCTCCGGACCAGACAACAACGCTACTACCCAGCGTGTGCACGTCTTTCCGACAGGGGTGGTTGTTATGGCAACTATCAACAACAACAACAACAACTACTAACTACTACCTGACATAAAGACCGAAATAGGCTACGTTGTTACTGTGTCTGTCGGAGACACGGCCTAACGTTAACATTTAATATGAGCCGAATATCAGCCTGCGCTCAGCTATCTATACAGGAAGTAAACCGGATATTCAGGTGGGTTGTGACAGTTGTCAAGTTAAAACAGTCTATAATGACAAATGTTTTTTTCCCAGCATTTTCCACATCATTAACTCTGCAAGAAGACAAAACCTTTTCCACTTCTCACTTTTGCCCTGATGCCTTCTTCATGTAACTTACAGGCTTTGGGTGATTCAGTTTATCTAAATAGTCACAAAAGGAGCTCATACTTCTTATCTGAATAGAGCAGAGCATAGACCTCCCGGTGCATCCCCTCTGGCCTCTTGAAGGTCAACGTTTCACTCGTCTTCTTGGTTTTTTTCTGGGACAGGGGATGAGAAAGGCATTCATTTCAAATACGTATTTGAGTCCCACAAGCAGTGTGTAGTCCATGTCAAGTGAAAATGTCCAAGAAAGAAACCTTGTCAGCTGTTACAGTTACCCATTTGTTAACAATATATTCAAGATTCACTTTAATAGCCACAGTAAGTAATCAGATTACAAATGGGGAATTTGACTTAGTGCAAGTATGCAGTGCAGTGGTCACATCAATAGAGGAAGACAAAGCAATACAAAAACAATCACAAACTTTGAAGTGCTAGTTTAGCATTTAGCTGACATTCTTGTTGATCACTCAATGAGTCATGATCACTTAACAGCAGTGGTGTAGTGGAGGGTAAACACAGCTTACCCACCTCTTTGAAATGAGGCAGAGTTTATTCCTATCATCAGCTCAACTGAATCAATGAGGGAAAAGAAGGTGGGTAAACTACCCACCACCTCCGTATTTACCACTACACCCCTGCTTCAAACATTACATCACTTTGCCAGGAGTAGTGCTGCAAACGATTATTTTCATTATCGATTAATCTGTCGATTATTTTCTCGACTAATCAATTAGTTGTTTGGTCTATAAAATGTCACAAAATGGTGAAACATGTCAAATCACTTTTCCCCAAAGCTCAAGATGACGTCCTCAAATGTCTTATTTTCCTTGTGTCTTAAAAATGTGTCTAAACGATTAATTGATTATAAAAAATTAAATTGCTATCAATTGACTAATCATTGCAGCTCTAGTCAGGGAGTCACTTAGCCAGGGATGCAAGCTCATGGATAGTGTCAAAGGTGACATGGCAAACACCCAGAAATCATTCAGTGAAGTGTCCTATTTTTGGATCAACTAACTAAAAGGTGACTGTCAATGTGGCTAGTTTGCATCCCTGCTAAGCTCCAACTATCAGTAACTTTAACGTTGGTACTTGTGCTTATCCTCACCTTATCCGAGTTGATGAAATCTTTCTTGCTGATGGGAGCGTCATTGTCTGCTCCAGCCAACTCCAGAATATCCCTCACATCGGCCCCGGTAGTCATGATTATTAACGCTCCCACAACCTGTCAAAAGTAAATATAGTTCATACATGCATATTATACGACAGTATAGCTAAATCCTGTATCGTACAAATAATATGAACGCTAACGTTAGCCAAATAAATTGTGATAGCGTAGTCAGCTAACGCTAACTAGCAGCAGGTTAATGATGGCTGAAGGACTGGTTAGTGGTTATAGGTTCCCGTTGCGCAGAGCGGCAAACGGTCAAGTAAAGCCGATTTCCGTATTACCTTCTTAATCTACCTGTTGGGTATTTTTCTACTTTAAAAAGCTATCTGAACAATGAATAACGAAGCTAATGCTATCATTAACGTTAAGTAGCTAGCTAGCTAACTAGCATTTTCTACACATCCGTCGCCGGCGTTCTTCTACTTCGTTGTGTGTGTGTTTTTTTTTGGGCGGATTGCAAACTTTTAGGTGCATACCGCCACCTACCGTACCGGAATAGAACATAGTCAAGTTTATATTCGTCTAATGATTCGTCTAGAAAAATCAAACGCATGTTTAAGAGCACATACCAGTAGTTTAAAATGAAATTACATTATTAAATATATATAGGCTATATCTCTATTAAGAAATCTATTACGCCTCTCAGTGTTACCTACACTTTTTTTTTACCTTTATTTATGCAGTACGTGGGAGTCTCACTGAGAGAGTAATGCTCTTTTTCAGGAGCGCGCTGTTCGCATTCACACACACACACACACACACACACACACACACACACACACACACACACACACACACACACACACACACACACACACACACACACACACACACACACACACACACACACATTCATACCTGGAAGCTGACCAGTAGGCCTACAACGACAGTCTGATCTGTTGGCCAGTGCCGATCCAGGGGATTGAACTGCCGGCCTTCCAGTCACAAGCCTGCTTCTCTCACCTTTAGGCTATGCCATCACTGCCCCCATTTGTTCCTAGCGGCTGTAGCTCAGGAGGTAGAGTGGCTCATCCACTAATCCCTCTGGATGAAAGAGGTTGGTGGTTCCATCTCCGCCTCCTCGTGTGTGTGTGTGTGTGTGTGTGTGTGTGTGTGTGTGTGTGTGTGTGTGTGTGTGTGTGGAGTTTCTCTGGCTCAAGCCAATTTCTTGGCATCAGTGATGTCACTCGAGCTTGTGGCACATGACATCATCAGCCGGTGACATTTGCCTGCTCAGTTGATGGGTTGTGTTCGTTTTTACTATAATAGGGCGGATTGTGTTGGTGTGGGTCGCGCTTCCCCACCGCCCTCTTAGTAATAATAATAATAATAATAATAATAATAATAATAATTTGTTATTTTCTGAATGACAAAAGACAAATATAAATCTTTATAGCTTAAAATATATGGCTTTTAACCTGGGATTGCAGACCAAGTGTCTCATCATGATGTCATTGTCCTGACATCCAGGGTCCCCACAAAAATAATCATATTTTGCAGAGCTTTATTAAGAATATTGTTATCTTTAAGCATTCATATAAAAAAGAGGGATTATAAAAGCATTCAAACATGGTATTTTTTTCTTCAATACCATTTTTATTCATTTCAGAGAACAAAGGGTATACAGAACGAGCAGGGTGAGACAAGTCTCTTCCTCTACCCACCCATCCACAACCTCCCACAAAGACAACCAAAATCATCATGAAGGCAAGTAGGCAACCATCACAAAGACAACTAGCCACCCTCAACAACTCATAGCCACACACAAATATCCGACACTCTACTGTATATCACTTGTGCAATCAGGTGGTCATACAGGGAAATACGGTGGTCTTAAAACAAGCAGGGACAAGAAATAGCCAAGGCAGGAGGCAAGCAGTAAGATTAACATCTTGGATAACTGAGATAACTTGAGTTCAGCATAATACTATGAAAATAAAGATGAAAACATCATGACTATCATCAAACCCAATGGATAGGCTATTGTGTTTTAGATTATTCGTCCTCTTCCATACCCTCTTTGCCAAGGTGCAGGGGCAACCTAAACTAATCTGTTGTGTACTGAGGACTTACCACCACTTGGTAGGAGAACCGGTTTGACTGACACGGATACACTTGTCCTGCACTGCTATTGGTTGGAACAGATATCAGGCTGTTCTTGTTACCCTCAATACCTTTGAATTCCTCAACATGGAACACGTACCTATCGTCACACATAACAACCAGTCTGTTGTTGTAGACGATGCGTTTCTCCAACACTCCGGTTAAATCACTCTTCCTGTGCTGGACCCCCAAGCTGACAGCCGGCAGTGAAGGGCAAGTGACCCCACCTTTTGAGCAATCTCTCTCACTTACATATACCGTTGTGTTCCAGAGGATGCTGTGCAAGGCAAGATAGGCAGTGTAGTGCACAGGGGTTTCAAACTTGGCCTGAAGGCTGTTGTGGCGTGGGCCGACAAGAGTGTAGAATCCAATTTTGGTGTAATCAGCGATGTCCTGTGAGCTGTGTGTGAAGCTCCATGGACTGCCCGTGTAGATCCTACATGTGTAGGCATTCACGTCTTCTCCTGCCAGGTCATCCAGCAGCATCCCAAAGGGCAACGCGTTGAACTGAAAACCCTGCAACTTGCTCGCCTCGTACTGGGGACCATCAAGCCTGTATAAGTCTTCAGCTGGTATCATAGGGAAACGGATGAGCTCCAAAAGTGTTTCTGAAATAGATTTGTTCCCTTGTGCTGTCCCTTGTGCTGCCTCCCAGCTCTCCAGCCCGTTAAGGACGTAGGTCTCACTGGGCACCACCAGGTCTGAGCGAGACAGCAGAGTTCTGACCAGGCTCAGGGGAAGACTGGTCCAGATCGGGGAGCGGATCAGCGCCTCACAGTTCCAAGCCAAGTAGCGAAGACAGGTTTCCTGCAGTGCCTCATCACCTGTCTGGACTGCATACTCATAGAAAGAGTTTTGACTCTGGAAAGTGGGGTCTTCTGGGAGAAACCAGACGAAAAGTTTTGCTGCCTCATCCCGAAGTTGTTTCAGACCCCAGTCAGACGCCATCTTGTGAATGCACTGCGCCGAGGATCGTGTGATGTTGATCTGTCGTGTGTAGAAGTATCTGGAATTGAAAATATTAGTAAGGTTCAGCTATCAAGTCTACAAAGAATTTTAAATTTATTTCTGTAACTTTTTAAATATTAGACACATGTTATAATAGCCAGCAACACCACTCCTTTTTTCACTACAGTATTAAAATACAATAAACAATGAATTATCGGGTGTTCTAGCGTTTCCTGACAAAGCTGGGGTCAAATGGGTAAAGTCACCAGGTTGTTTTTACCTGACAAAGCCGGCGACATGTTCAGTGCAGTCAGAAGTGACCTCAATGCTGAGTTCACTGAGGTTGGCCAGAGAGCTTTTGAGGAAAGGGTCCAGAGAGAGGATGAGCCGGTGAGCACATATTGTCTCCACAGTGTTGCTGTCCACCTCCACAGCAATGTCCAGGTCACAGCTGTGTTTACTGTCAAACAGATCCCCCAGTTGCTGCAAGAGGCTTGTGTTGTAGTCCAAAGCATAGTTGTGGCGGACATCTGGTGTATTTGGCTCAGGCACAGATGTAGTTGACCCTCTAACATACATAGTTGACTCTCTGACATACGTAGTTGACCCTCTGACATACGTAGTTGACCCTCTGACATACGTAGTTGACTCTGGTACAGATGTAGTTGACTCTGGTACAGATGTAGTTGGCTCTGGTACAGATGTAGTTGGTCCTCCTGACACATCTGTAGTTGGTCCTGAGACAAATCAATATGGGAATAGTGAGTGACATGAGACCACGTACAGGAAGCAGAATTATCCTGTGATTAAAAGGTCACAGATCTGCAATCTTCTTCTTTTGTATCTTTAGGAAAGTAATGAAGGCACATGAGAGTAAAACACACTTCACCTGTCCCATGATCTCTAATGTATGCCATATGCACCGCACACAATACATTGTAACTGCTATGGGTCTTATAGAGACACTACATGAAATAGGCCACGCCCATCACGGGGGAAAAGCTCCGTTCACTTCCACACACCAGCGTCATTTTCCTTGAATTAAACATAGCTAAAAGCTGTTGTGTGGTGGGCTGCGCAGACAGCAAATGTAAAAAATTGCCAATTAAAGTTTTTTTGTACTCCTGAGCAAAACAAGGAAGCCATTGAGAATTGACGAGAAGAAAAATGTGGATCTAGCTGTCAAGGAAGTTGGAGTGTTCATCTTCCGTATATACGATCTTTTTGTGCAACACGCACCGTGCACGCGACATAGGAGAACGTCTTGGGGTGTGGTTTCTGAATGATGACGCGTTACGCAGTGTCTCTATAGATTTAAAAAAAGACTGCCAGTATTGTGAATGAACCATTGCGCCTGGCTACCGCTCTATTCCATTTCATACCATCTCAATTCATGTTTTACTGTACTGTTCTATCTAGCCTGCTATATTTATTGTATATTATGTATATATTATATATACCCCAGGGGGGTTCCTCCGTATATAACCCCCCCCCCCCCCCCCCCCATTAAAAACATGCAGAAGATCAGATCGTCATCGTCATCCGACCAGTGACGACGACATCCGAAGTCGGTCCCCGGGCGCTGTACGAGAAAGCGACCACTGCTCCTGGCCTGCCCCCCGGAGGAAAGGACAAAGCCAGGATGGGTTAAATGCAGAGGACAAATTTCACCGGCCACCGTCAGCATGTGTGTGTTGTGGCCCTCCGTGCATGTGTTAATGTGTAACCGTGTGACAATAAAGACGGGCTTGTCCGTCTGAGATCGTGTTTCGTTTATTTGTGAGTGTGTTTTTGCCACAGGATGGAAAAGTCAGCATAGTCAGTCAAGTCAAGTCAAGTCAAGTTTATTTGTATAGCACATTTCATACACAGAGGCAATTCAAAGTGCTTCACATAAAATGGTTGACAGGAAAATAAAAGAATAAAAGAAGAGAATAAAATGGACATTTAAAAGCATCACAACACAAGTCAGTCAGTCAATCAGTCAGTCAGTGACCCTTACCTTTTTCACATCGGACACCAACATCCTCAGAAGGAGAGCAGTTATTGTCCCCCCACTCATTGAAGCTGCACTGAGACAGGCTTGTCTCTGTCCCATCGCAGCTTAAATTATCCATCCAAATTTTGCCGCTTCCTAAAACCAGTCATCAATCACAGAATACAAAGGAATAGTCACAAATTCATATTAATAGCACTCACAGCACTCAGTACAAACGTAGTCACAAGATGCTGTTTTTAGTTCCTCTGAGTTCCTCAACAAAGCTTAATGTGTTACTTGTGAAAGCAGGCATGTTATCATTGGTATTTGACAATGTGCTTGTACTATTCCCAGAGGGTCAGAGTCAAGCAGAGCTACATTACCTTGGCCAAATGGAGCTCCTTCCAGGGCTTGTACTGCACCAGCAAAGCCCAGCTGCCGACACACCACTTGGGCTTCATAACGGTCCCAGCCATCATCGCACACGGTCCCCCAAACTCCATCATGGTAGATCTCCACACGACCCTCAGAAGGATCCTCGCCATTAACCAGCCTGACATTACCTTCCTTATTCCCTGATGAGACACAAAAAAACACCAACAAATGGAAATGGAAATTAACAAATGCAGCAGTCCATATATCATTTTCACTCAAATACAGACAACCCCTTCGCTAAATAAAAACATAGTTAGATCTGACATTGTCCAACCTACTAGATTATTTTAATTGAAAAGGCTATTTTGTTCATTCACATCAAAAGACAAGACAGTCTTAAAACGTGTTTTTATGAGTTATAAATAACCTCTGTTTCATGGGTGGTTGTGCAAGACATTGATTGGACTGAAGACTAAAAGGTCACAGATCTGAAATCGGAGACTTCCTGATCTACTGGACAAGATGGCAGCATAGGCTGGAGCGGTTCAGTCCTGTAGTGCTAGTAGTATAGTAGATAGTAACTGGATACTAAGAGTTGGATACTAAGACAGACAATGTGTTTGAACAGCTATAAAGTTACTGGCATTTTGCATGCATGGATTCAGGTTTTTGAAGCATGGATACATGCTTCTTCAAGCAGCTTCAGCAGTTGGTAGAGGGGATGAAGGAAGAACTGCGTGCTATCCAGGCACACACGTATCACAATATGCGAGTATCAGTAACGTTCAGGCGGAGGAGGAGATGTGGATGAAGCTAGCGGACATGCAAGATAGGAACAGAAGATGCAACATGCGAATCACTGGCCTGTCAGAGGGGATTGAAGGCTCCAATGGCGTTCAATCTCCCACACGCTCCTTGATAAAGTGGTTGACCTCCTTGAGTGGAATCCAGGACAAAATCCTGCATCACATCACATCTACAGTGACAGCAAGGAGGAGGACATGGCCACTCGCACCATGATCTTCAATACCATCCGCTACACCATCCACCGTTGCAGGGAATTTGAGGGAAAGCCACTCTTTTCCTCAACGGCCGGAAATTACACTTTTCACCTGACTACAGCAGCTATATACTGTGAAGCATCACCAAGCTTCCTCTCAAGCCATGGATAGATAGAGCCCGGCCGCCCGGCCCAAAGCTGTTGAGTTTTGCCTGCTTTACCTGGTTAGAAGGCTACCCTAAAGGAGACATCAGCTGGCAGAGTGGAGGCTTTTACCTGGCTAGTAGGCTAGGTGGTATGTGGCATTGGTGGAATAGGTCATTTAAACACAGTTTGTCTGTCCTGTGATCTCTATGCCTTATGTGCTGTATAATAAATAGTAACTACTATGGTTCTTAAGTCTTACCTGTTTCACATCGAACAGCAGCATCCTCAGAAGGAGAGCAGTTAGTCTCGCCCCACCCACTGAAGCTACACTCAGACAGGCTTTTCTCTGAGCCATCACAGCTCATGTCATCCATCCAAATTTTGCCGCTTCCTAAAACCAGACAGCAATCACAGAATACACATGAATAGTCACAATGTGTAGTAATAGTATAGTCATTCAATCACAGAATACACATGAATAGTCACAACGTGTAGTAATAGTATAGTCATTAAATCACAGAATACACATGAATAGTCACAACGTGTAGTAATAGTATAGTCATTGCACCAGGAAGTGTGACATGCTAGTAGATCTGGGCCTTAGTCGCAAGATGCTGTTTTGAGTTTCTCTGAGTTGAAGAAAGTGCTTGTGAAAGCAGGCATGGTACTCATCTTTAATTCTGCTTTTATTTCCAGAGGGTCAGAGTCAAGCAGAGCTGTATTACCTTGGCCAAATGGAGCTCCTTCCAGGGCTTCTACTGCACCAGCAAAGCCCAGCTGGCGACACACCACTTTGGCTTCATTAAGGTCCCAGTCATCATCGCACGCAGTCCCCCAGACTCCATCATGGAAGATCTCCACACGGCCCTCAGAAGGATCCTGACCATCGGCCAGCCTGATGTCACCTTCCTTACTGCCTGATCAGACGCAAAGAAATCAAGCAAACATGAAGGAAATTATTAACCCTTTCCCCGCCGTCAATCTGTGTTTTCACCGTCATGTGATAAAAGGATCTCTTGGCCACCTTATGAAGTGTTACTTCACTCGTAAAGTTGCACAGAAGGTATGGTTATTGTCCCACAAGACCAGCAAGCGGAGACAAGCAACAATTTCCCTTCAGGAGGAAGCTCCATAAAACACATCCAGCCTGGTGCCTCAAAGTGCTGGAACAAGATTTCCCCCCCGAGCTCGACGCGCGTCAGACGGACTCGTTACAATCACTGAAAGCTTTTGGATTTGTTTTTCACCAGATACTGGTAAACGTACACAAATCACTTGTGCTGTCAGGGAGATTAGTAATGGGGTTTGTGAGCCCTCACATGGTGTACAGCCGTCAGATATTCCCCCAGACCTCCAGACATCGAGCAGCAGAAGCACGTGCTTCCCGGGCATCTCCTTTGCTCCGCTGCACAAACATGCATTTTTCTCTGCTTTCTGGGGACAGGCGGGCGTTTTCGGTGACCTTCAAGTGTCGTTAACTAAAGAACGGATGAAGGCAGAAACCTTTTTTTTCTCTGAAAGTAGAGGCTCTCTTCTTACTTTTGAGATATTCGTGTTTACATAGTCATAAAAGAACATATTCTGTGGGTCTTGGAAGTTTCGTGAAAATGGTCAGAAACCCTGGCGGGGAAAGAGTTAACAAGTTCAGTTACTCCATATCCAATCATTTTCATTCAAATATACTGGCAATTCCCCATTAGTCCCGAAACCCCTCCATCTATCTCACTGGCCTTCCTCCCATGTGGTAGCCTTGTCTAGAGTGTTATATCTTTGTTTCTGTTTATGTATGGATTCAAATAATTTCACCAAGCACGAGTGTTGGAAGTTGATCGTATGAATGGGCACGTTGCCCTAAACGTGTGTTATAGTAAGTCTTACCTTTTTTACATCTAACACCAGCATCTTCGGAGGGAGAGCAGTTAGTCTTCCCCCACCCCCTGAACCTGCACTGAGACAGTCGACTCTCTGTCGAATTACAGTCGATGTCATCCATCCAAATCTTGCCGCTTCCTACAGGACCAGACAGCAATCACAGAATACACATGAATAGTCACAAATTCCCAGTAATAGTATTTATAGGGAATATATATTTGAAGTGTTGTATAGTCTCTCTGAATCACTTGGTTTGACCACATAAAACTCTTTTTGTAAATGTTTTTCAAAACACGTGTATGGAAAATGAGACATGATATAATGTGCTTGTACTCATGTTTCATTCTGCCTTCACTTCCAGTGCGTCAGCATCAAGCAGAGCTGCGTTACCTTGGCCAAACGGTGCTCCTGGCAGGGCTTGTACTGCACCAGGGAAGCCCAGCTGCCGACACGCCACTACGGCTGCTCTATAGTCCCATTCATCATCACACACGGTCCCCCAAACTCCATCATGGTAGATCTCCACACGGCCCTCAGAGGGAACCTGACCATTGACCAGCCTGATGTCACCTTCCTCATTCCCTGACGAGACACAAGAACATCAACCAAACGTGATGGAAATGAACAAATTCAGTGACTCCATATCCAGTGATTTTATTGTATTTTCATGCACGCAAAGTGCCCTCATCCATGGGTACAACTTAGTTAGAGTTGCAGTGGTCAAACATTTCATTTCATTTCATATAAAGGCTACAACATTACAGAGTCTCATGTTTTTGCTCACAAACACCAACAGGTGCATTAATTACCACGACTCACAAGCAGAGTAAAAAACAAACCCTGGATTGTGCCTCTCTGCCACTGCATCGTCCTTTTGCAAAGCTGCCAGTAGAAAAAATAACCTAGAAGTATTGTTACTTTCAGGAATTTTACTTAGTATTGGTAAAGCTGCTGATGCACAAATCTATTTGAGTGAAAGTAAAAGATAAAAAAAATAAACAAATTTAAAATGGACTTTAAAGCGTATAGTTTTTTGCAAAACAAAACATTGTTAGATGTAACAATTTTCAGATGGACAATAGTCTCAACTCCTTTCATGGAAAAAGCTCTACTCTTCCCTCAGTTTGCACCTGGCCACTTTCTGATGCAATGGATGAATGAGGAGCCAACAACATGTAGACTGTGTCTGCTCTTATGTCCCTTGTGCCTGGAAATGGCCATGGAACTATATTTGAATGAGGGTTTGCTTCAGGGACAGTGACACAATTCCACTGAAGGACTTCACAAGATCAAAGAACTCACCAGCAGAGAAGTTGACAGTCAGCAAAAGGATGAAGAGTAATAAGAACATCTCCTTCATTTCGGTTGCAATACACTGGAAAACAAAAGTAAAACAAGGAATGAAAAGGAAATACCACTTAATCTCTGTATTCAAACATATTTTCTCGTGCCGTTGGGAAAATTCAGTCAAGTCGTGAGACTCGTGATTCTTCACTACTGTATAGACAAAGAGAGCAGCTCCTAATTTGATATCACTTTGATTTACAGCTTGTTTTAGGATCAGAAAGGTCTCACGTCTGTAGCCAGACGTGAGCACTCCGTGACAGACAGAAGGTCTCAGGTAGCCAGACGTGAGCACTCCGTGACAGACAGAAGGTCTCAGGTAGCCAGACGTGAGCACTCCGTGACAGACAGAAGGTCTCAGGTAGCCAGACCTGAGCACTCCGTGACAGACAGAAGGTCTCAGGTAGCCAGACGTGAGCACTCCGTGACAGACAGAAGGTCTCAGGTAGCCAGACGTGAGCACTCCGTGACAGACAGAAGGTCTCAGGTAGCCAGACGTGAGCACTCCGTGACAGACAGAAGGTCTCAGGTAGCCAGACGTGAGCACTCCGTGACAGACAGAAGGTCTCAGGTAGCCAGACGTGAGCACTCCGTGACAGACAGAAGGTCTCAGGTAGCCAGACGTGAGCACTCCGTGACAGACAGAAGGTCTCAGGTAGCCAGACGTGAGCACTCCGTGACAGACAGAAGGTCTCAGGTAGCCAGACGTGAGCACTCTGTGACAGACAGAAGGTCTCAGGTAGCCAGACGTGAGCACTCCGTGACAGACAGAAGGTCTCAGGTAGCCAGACGTGAGCACTCCGTGACAGACAGAAGGTCTCAGGTAGCCAGACGTGAGCACTCCGTGACAGACAGAAGGTCTCAGGTAGCCAGACGTGAGCACTCCGTGACAGACAGAAGGTCTCAGGTAGCCAGACGTGAGCACTCTGTGACAGACAGAAGGTCTCAGGTAGCCAGACGTGAGCACTCCGTGACAGACAGAAGGTCTCAGGTAGCCAGACGTGAGCACTCCGTGACAGACAGAAGGTCTCAGGTAGCCAGACCTGAGCACTCCGTGACAGACAGGGGGAACCTTTCTGATTTGTCCAAGCAGCAAAGGTGTGGATAGTGCCTGCATGTGGCAGTGATGACTGGTTTTCAAGGGGCATAGAAACATAGGTGTACTTTCTGACACTACACAACATGCACACTCTCTCTCTCTCACACACACACACACACACACACACACACACACACACACACACACACACACACACACACACACACACACACACAGACACACAATCATAGGCATATCACTGAGAATCTGTATAAATACATATTGAGAAAACCCCCACCCCCCACATACACATTTCTCTGCACAAATTGTATGCAATACATGTTCACAGCAGAAGAGTAAATATTATAATACACTGATTGAATTTGATATTTCCTTTATTCAAAAGTAGAATAAACTTACCAGAAATTGATAAAGCAGTCAAGGTGGAGAAATGTATCTGCAGTGCAAAACTGCAAAAATCCTGTGCAATTATATTCCCTGAATCCCCACCCCCAGTAATATTTAGTTCCAAGAAAAATATATCCAATGCCAAGTGATGTACTGCTTACTGTCCTTCACTTTGCCTGCACTGTTTGAGTATAACGAAAATAATAATAATAAAAAGCATAATAATAAATGGTAACCTATTTAAAATTGTTGTGCTATCAAGTTACAGTTAAATTGTTTCTGTCAGAGGAATCAATGCATATTGGGTAAAATACTATAGAATTATAATTGGATTACACTTGATTTAGAAATAAAATAAAACCATTTTCAGATAGAGGGAGAGTGGTGGCCATTAATGGTTTTAGAGAATAATCGATTTAAACAATGCAAAACCAGACTTAAAGGCTGAAGGAAATCAACAACAAACAACATATGAACAAGGTTACAAGGATGCCAAAAAAGTAAATTCCATCCATAAGATGTTTGCTTGGGGTACATAGCTTACATTTAGCCCTACTCTTGCAATACAGGGAGATGAGACCCAGTGGAGATGAGACTAAAGGGAGAAATTATGGCTGTGGAACCGCCTCATTAATCTCCCAGAGAGTATAGGTTCATTTAAAAAAGTCTTTAATTGGGATAAGACTCACCCTGGATAAAGGATGTTCCCCCTATTCTTAGAGGCAGACTTGGCATATATATATTTCATAACATGCTTTGCTGTAATGTGTTGAAACAAAAGTGATTTCTTAATTATAGAGACAACATCTGTTCTAAGCCTAAGCGTAGATCACATGTTCAGATGAAGCAACGTTTTGGCCCTGAGTCCTATGTTACTTCCTTTCTAAGCAGAAACCAGAGGTCCTTATGTGCTCAGCTGAGAATTGGTATCCTGCCTCTTGTTATTGAAGTAGGGCGGTTCTCAGCTATACCAGAGAGAACAGGCTGTGATCTAAAGGTGTCTGTGATGTTGAAAGTGAGTTTCATGCCATGTTTTATTGTACATGATGATTTGAGGACTCCCCTATTTGATGAAATGCAAAAGAAAAAAACCTGAGCTATTCTGGGCAGATGATATGATGACCAGAAGTTGGAGTGGTTGTTTAAGGCTGAAGAGCTCTTCTGGGCAGATGATATGATATGATATATATATATATATGCATGTGTAGCTGTCACCAGCCAAGTAGTCTGACTCACTGGAAGCAGGCTGCGAGGATAAGCTCTGCCATTGGCTCCGACCATTTCAGTCGGAGCGAAGGGAAATCCATGTCCGCTCTCTGCGTGTCCGCTCTCAAATCTCACCGCTGTCAAACAACATCAACGCTAGCCAGTAAGCTAGCAAACGACATGATGAAAATGGAAAGTTTTGACGAAGATTTGGATTGTGCAATAAAGCAGGCCTGCTTGGTGCTTTTGGTGGATGGTTGTAAAGATAACAGAGCCTTTCTTCCCGGTAGACCATAGTGAGAGTTGCGCAGGAGAGAGTCACGGCCAGCCACGAGATGACTGGCCGTGACTGGTACTGAGAAGTCACACGCATTGGAGATTAGCGCAACTGATGACATCTGAGTGGCTAACGCAGCATCTGCACTACTAGTGGTTAGCATGAAGATGCTAGCTATTAGCAACGAGCCACAGTGGACATTCCAACAAACTTTGATACCTTTGGATACAACCATAAGTTACTGGACTTTACACGTCGCCACATTTGAGAAGGGGATTCTCAAACATCCTCTGAACGATAAAGCACACGACCAAGTCTGGAACTGGAAAGCGTTTCAAAGGGGCAGGCTCTTTAAAGAAGAAACCTGGCAGGTGATTGGATGAACCATTTGTATCACGTCTATCATGGGCTCGCTTCTCACTGGCATCACACCAAAACCCGCCCGTAGCCGCCTCATAGGACGCTGATGCTGATTGGTCTAAACCACTGGTGGTCTGGTTCAGATGGTCTGAACCACTGGTGGTCCAGTTCAGATTCAAACCAACAGATTGGAGCGTGGCAAGATGGATGTGGTGTGATGGTGATCTCATGACCTCGCAGGTTAGTAATGGCTGCCTGAGCAAGTCTTGTCACTGTAATCTGTAGGATTCCGTTTGGAAAGAATGATCTTAATGGTGGTGTACATTGAGCACATGCTTGTGGAAGCCATTGTGTGCATGCCACACTTAATAGAGACCTTTATGATGTTGTCTATCCACCACCATGTAAGCATCTTGATTCTGTAACTGTGTGAATAGCCTTGGTTGTGAAGCCTGCAGTAGATGCATGCTTTCTTCTGAACTGGCATTGTGCTTCAGAGAGTCTCAGAACAAGCTGTGGAATTCACATCCTCCTCTACAAAACGTTCAGGACAAGGGAATAAGTCCCACGGGGTTCATGTTTGCTGCTTTTCAACCAGTTGTCAAAGCATCTTTGTTAGCCCTGGTGGGTGTTTCCTGTTTTCTAACACGGTTAATTGAAAACAGAAGTACTCAGTCTTGGATGTATCTCGTTGTGGGGAAACTATAGGCCTCCTTAGACCATTTAGCTAACAGAGGTTCCTGCTTGCCTCAGAGCTTAATCAACTAGACTCTAGAGCTTTGAAAGGGCAGATGCATGCAGCTGTATTCTGAACTTCACAAACATGCACTGTTAGTGAAACATGAAATAGTGTTATCAGGTCAACATCGAGCCATCAGGCCAACATGGAGCCTCTGCCTCAGATGTGTTGTCTGAAGAGCACTGTAACACTTTCATTACCAGCCGCACATGACACCTTGTGACTGCTATTGTTTTCACCTTGTGAGTGTGTGTGTGTGTGTGTGTGTGTGTGTGTGTGTGTGTTTTCTGTGTCTGTGTGTGTGTGTGTGTGTGTGTGTGTGTGTGTGTGTGTGTGTGTGTGTGTGTGTGTGTGTGTGTGTGTGTGTGTGTGTGTGTGTGTGTGTGTGTGTGTGTGTGTGTGTGTCATCATAGCAAAATGTGGCCCTGGAGACACCTCTTGTAGCGGGAACTACCACAGAAGTTGTACTTTGCCATGTCTTCATGTCTGCCCCTCACCCCACCTACCCTTTGTTGCGATGCTTTTAAATGTCAAATTTATTCTCTTCTTTTATTCTTTTATTTTCCTGTCAACCATTTTATGTGAAGCACTTTGAATTGCCTCTGTGTATGAAATGTGCTATACAAATAAACTTGACTTGACATGACCTGACTACCCTCCAGCATGCGAGAGGGACAGGCAACTTGAAAGTTGTGTGTATGCGGCTTCCTCTCTCTCCTCTTCTGACTCCAGTGCAGCATTATATCAGTACCCATTTTAAATAGGGGAAAATGTACTTCATATAGCACAAATTAAATGTAATTTCAATTAATGGTCTCCTCTTCTCTGACTCCAGTGCTGTGTTCTACCTGGCAGTGATGGGTGAAGCCCCTGCTTCTTGGTCATCAGTGCTGGCCTCGCTCTTCCCTGCAGCAGTTCCCACCTGGACGGTATGAAATGCTGCCAGTATTTTTTTGATTTGTTTTATTTAACCTTTATTTAACCAGATAAAACAATTGAGATACAAAATCTCTTTTACAAGTCAAGTCAAGTCACCTTTATTTATAGAGCACATTTACAATGACAAAAGCTGACCAAAGTGCTTCACAGATAAAACAGAAAAATATAGAAGAAAACGACAAGTACAGAATACGCTGCTACAGAGCAAGGTGCAGTACAATGCAGCAAATACAAGTCATAAAAACAAAGTGACGAAGTAGGTTGCCAAGAGGCAGGCTCAACTCAGGTCGAAGGCCAGGGAGAGAAGGTGCGTTTTGAGCAGGGATTTAAACGCCTCGAGGCTCTGGGCTGATCTAATACGGAGGAGGAGGCTGTTCCAGAGCCTAGGGGTGTACTAGAGATGGAGGCGGTTCGCCTGGCCTTCTGGCATTTCTGACATCAGATAATGGGCCACCATGTACTGATACGTTCGTGCGTACATCAACCGGCAGGGCGATGTCCGGTCGCTGGCCCTGAACCAACTGACCATCCACGAGTGGGCCCGTTTCCACCTGCTCTCCCTTTTCGCCGGCACACATTCGGGGCTACCTCAACCTGAGCGCAGACCTGCTGTCGCGAGGCAACCCCCGCAACTCAGAATGGGTTCTTCACCCACAGGTGGTGGAACAGATCTGGGCCAAGTTTGGTCGAGCCAGCGTCAATCTCTTCGCGTCGCGGCTCGCACATCATTGCCCCCAGTGCTGAATTGCACGAAATTCGGCACTGCACTGTCGAGTTCCCATCAGCGCACTCCCCAAATTTGAAGTCGATGGGACGAACGGTTGTTGAGATAAGTTGTTGAGATAAGTTGTTGAGATAAACATGTTTGTTTTTTTGCCAGTAGGTGGCGCTATACCAAATTGCATGAACAGGTCAGTGCACTCCGCCACATACTCCTTAGCATACTCCCAAAGTTTGAAGTCGATCCGACCAACGGTTCTCGAGATATGCGAAGGCCAAGCTAGAGGAGAGGAGGAACACACAGGAGGAACACACTCACAGACAGACGCACAGACAGACGCACAGACAAACGCGGCCGAAAACATGATCTCCTGGCGGAGAGAATAATAATAATGACAGGCTAATCTGAGCTGCGGAGATGACTGCGGAACTAGACATTCTTTCCTATTTTCAACCTAATGTGAGTGATAAACAATATGTACGGGGCACGGTGGCTCAGTGGTAGAGCTGTCGCCTCACAGTCAGAAGGTCCTGAGTTCGATTCTCGCCTGGGACACTGTGGGCGCTGTGGTTGTGTTCCCCCCCATATCTTAAGTGCCTACTGCCCAGGTGGGGTATCTCGTCGTAAGGGCCTTTCTCCCTGTGCGGAGTTTGCATGTTCTCCCCGTGCCCCCCAGGGGGTTCCTCCGTATATAACCCCCCCACTAAAAACATGCAGAAGATCAGATCGTCATCGTCATCCGACCAGTGACGACAACATCCGAAGTTGGTCCCCGGGCGCTGTACGAGAAAGCGACCACTGCTCCTGGCCTGCCCCTCGGAGGAAAGGACATGCCTGGATGGGTTAAATGCAGAGGACACTTTTCACCGGCCACCGTCAGCATGAGTGTGTTGTGGCCGCATGCATGTGTTGTGGTGTTCGTGTGACAATAAAAGACGGGGCTTGTCCCGTTACGAGAGTTTTTTTTTTTTTTTATGTGTTCAAGTGAATTCAGCATGTTTCTATGATGTAGCACCCTTATTTCTGCCTCTCCCACCATGTTCATTTAATATGTAATATGTCTTTCTGTTTGTTGTTGTCACTATTCTCCTGTAGTGATGTGGTGAGAGTCGTGTTCCAGACTAGTGTCCCGAAAGCTTTCACTCTGTTCACAAACACTTATTTTCTACCAGGAAGCAACATGGAGACATAAGAAAGAAAGTAAATGACAACTAAGAAATTGCTATTTATTCAATATGTATACAAACATAAGTTGCTATCAACCATCATCTTCTAAATCTTGAAACCAGTGTATTATTATCTTCATTGATTATTAGTCAAGTCATAGTAGGCTACAAAACTGTAGCCCATCCTGAAAAATCCCATTCAGTATGCAAGAAGATTGCAATTTAATATCACAAACAATATTGCAAAAGCAACAGCACATATGAACAACTTGGGTTGATCAGTCAATGAAAAGGAAAATTAATTTAAAACTTAAAATCTTTGTAATTTCAAGAACTATTCCGATTCCGATTCACTTTAATTGCCACAGTAAGTAATCAGATTACATGAGGAATTTGACTTAGTGCAACAACTATGCAGCGAATTGAATGAGAACTGCAGAGCTCTAAAATATCAAACAGAACATCTTATATTATTAGTCCTGAGATTCCTCATACGCCTCTTGTTCCTCCTCAGTGAACTTGAGCCCTGAGATGTATCTGGGACGGACCACCATGCGATAGGCATATCGCTCTGAGTGGCATGGATAAGATTGGCCTGTACTGCTATTAGTAGATATTAGGGCCATATTCTGGTCGTTTTTGAGAGGTTTGAAGTCCTGGATTTGGAAGACATACTTCCCGTCACACATTAGAACAATCTTGTTCTGGTACAAAATGCTTTTTTGAAACTCTGAAGGCAAATCCGTGTTGCTGTTCTCTGCGGTTAGCCTTGCCGCAGGGCAGGTAACACCATAGTTTGAGCATTCATGCGTTCTGATGTACACATCGGTGGACCAGCTCATGTCTCTGAAGAGGATAAAGTAGGCACTGGTGTGCACAGGTGTACGGAAAGAAGCACTGATGCTTCCCCCACTTCTCATATAGTTGTTCACTTGCCAGGCGCTGAAGCTGAAGCTCCATGGATTGCCGGTGTAGATCCTGGGTGTGTACGGTTTCCATTGACTTATGACATCTCCAAAAAGATGAGTAATGGACAGGGAATGGAACTGAAAACCCTGCAACTTGGCAGACTGGTAGCGCAGACCTTTGAGTCTGTACAAATCTTCGGCCGAGATCATAGGGAACCGGATGTGTCTCAAGAGGTCAAACTGATCTTCAGAGATCGATGCATTTTCCTGGGCTGCCTCCCAACTCTCCAGCCCTTTAAGGATGTAGAACTCACTGGGCACCACCAGGTCTGAGCGAGACAGGAGAGCTTTGACCAGGCTCAGGGGAAGACTGGTCCAGCCTGGGCAGCCGATCAGCGCCTCGCAGTTCCAAGCCAAGTAGCGAAGACAGGTTTGCTGCAGCGCTCTATCCCCTGTGTGAAGTGAGTATTCATACAGAGAGATCTGGGTCTGGAAGGTGGAGTCTTCAGGGAGAATCCAGCTGAAAAGTTTCCCTGCCTCGCTCTGAAGATGTTTCAGGCCCCAGTCAGATGCCATCTTATGAATGCACTGGGCAGAAGATACACTGATGTTGATCTGCCGAGTGTACAGATACCTGCAAGACACAAGATCTGCTGAGTGTACAGACCTCAAATCACGGTTGCGTTTCCTTAGCCCATCACATCATCCAGATACACCTAACCACTCCCCCAACTGACCCCTTGAACCCCAACCCCTTGAACCCCAATCGACCGCTAACCCGTGGGTAGCGGTCGATTGCTTCCTATCCACTCGATAGGAAGCAATCGACCTTCCTATCGATTGCTGTGGCCTTTTTCCCTAGTCCCGCCGCCTTTCCTGGCCACACCCCCTCCCACCACCCAGATGCACCTAGCCACTCCTCCTACCCACCCCTTGAATCCCGACTCTCTACGACCTTCCTTTCCCTAGCCCCCACTCCCTCCTTTGTCCCGCCCCGGATTGGATCCGTGCCAAAATATAATGGGTCCCATTGGCCCATGCTACACCAGGTACATGCTACATGCTACACCAGGTACATGATACATGCTACACCAGGTACATGATACATGCTACACCAGGTACGTGCTACACCCTCGACACCACGTTCATGAAAATCGGCCCAGTCGTTTTTCCGTAATCCTGCTGACAAACAAACAGACGAACGGGAGCGAAAACATAAACATCAAGAGTTGGTCTCATTACACCTTTAAAACACAATGCTGCTCTCACCTGACAAAGCTGTTGGCGTGTCGACGGCAGGTGGAGCTGACATCCAGGCTGAGTCTGCTGACGCTTGCAGGGGAGATTTTCAGGTATTCTGGGTCCAGAGAGAGGATGAGTCTGTGAGTGCAGATGGTCTCCACGGTCTTGTTGTCCACCACCACAGCAATGTCCAGGTCACAGTCGCGTCCACTGTCAAACAGCACCCCCAGGCGTACAGAAAGTGTTGTGCTGTCGTTCACAGAGTATTCACGACTGATATTCTGGGCTGAGCCTGGAACATCTAGCATTGCTGAAACGTTAAGTGAAAGTTAATATGACTGTTATTATATACAGTACCTATAGTTGGTAGCATGCAGATGACTTGCCTGTGGCCAGTGTTTATCAGACTGCTGTAGGACTCTGGAGAGCTGCTCACAGCCATGCCTCTCTCCATGTCAAACTCGTTTTGTTTTTGTCTACTGTATGTCAGTTCTGTGGTTGAATAAACTGCTTCTGGCCGCACCATACTACCTCCTCTTTTGCTGCGAATCCCACTGCTCATCGAGTCAAGCATACCATAGTCATACGCTATGAAGTGATTCTCAACAACGACCCACCTTACCTGTCTCACACACCACACCAGCATCTTCCCCGTGGCCGCAGTCTGACACTCCCCAGCCCCTGAAGCCACATTGGGATAGATCTGTCTCTGAGCCACCACAGGTTAGATCATCCATCAAGATCTGACCAGAGCCTGAGCCAGAGGAAAGACTTCAGTCATTGAGCAACTCTGAGCCAGAGGAAAGACTTCAGTCACTGAGCAACTCGCTTTGACACTTTGTGGGCCATGCTTTTCTTTCATTATGTGTTGGGAACATCAATGGATTGCCCGGAAGTTAATTGCGCCAAGGAGAGAAATAAAACTGTATTATCATAACACAAAAATCTGGCATTTAGCAAAAATAGATAATCTACACTATATTTCCAGCAGTGTCCGTGTGTCTGTTTGTCAGTATGTCTGGCAAGTGTCTGCAAGTGTCTGTGTGTCATTGATGGCAGTGTGTTTGTGTGTCAGTGTGGCATGCCCTGTGTCAGTGTGTCTGTTTGTCAGTATGTCTGCGCAAGTGTCTGTGTGTCAGTATGTCTGCGCAATTCCAGCAGTGTCTAAGGCTATTATAGCCCCACGGGTAATTGCACTAGTAATAATAATAATAATAATAATAATAATAGTAGTAATATAATAAGAATAATAATAAAAAGGACTATACCTTGACCATACGCTGCTCCAGCAACAGCTGCAACGGCACCATCGAAGTTGAGATGGCGACACACCACCTGGGCTTCGGCAATGTCCCAGTTGTCATCACACACAGTTCCCCATTGTCCATTGAGGTAGACCTCTACCCGGCCCTCATTAGATGACGGGCCGTTAACCAGCCTCATGTCACCATTCTGATACCCTGCAGAGCAGCAAAACACAATGAACTCAAGTTGAATATTAACCTCAACGTCGCACAAAGACAACAGCAAATCAGTTGCACAATAAGTTGATCTGAAATCTCCACAGTTATAAAAAAAAATCTTTATTGTATTGTATTTAACATTTATCCAGGTAGTTCCATTGGCATTTAAAAATTCAAGAGGTATCTGGGTATGAAGGCAGCATGACAAACATTTGAAGAATGTCAGAGACCGAAACATCACATGATACATTTTATTGCAAGTTTGGACAGTGTTCGGGACTCTTTGCTTTGCCCTTGTCCTACGCACCTGTCCTACGCACCTGTCCCGGAAAAGAGATGTGGGAAGTTTTCCTTCTAACATGACAAAGGTGACATAAAACAATGTCGCCTACATGAGCACCTACCTGTACAATCAAATCATATAAAGTCAGATCACATGATTACGCAAAAGGAAGCAATTCAAAAGTAGAGCAGCAGGTTCTAAGTTCAGACTTAAATAGAAATTAGTTAAACATTGACAGCAAATAAATAAAAAAAGCCTGTATACATAAGATCAAACTAGAAGTGCACTCGGAGAGACCAGACCACGGCCAAGGCCAAATAGGTCTGCTATGATGTAACCCTAACCCTGACCCACCCACATGGTCCTAGCCAGTCCCCCTACCCACCCCTGGAATCCCGACTCTCTACGTCGACCTTCTTATCCCTAGAGCACCCCTTTTTCCATAGCCCCGCCCCCTTCCTTGACCCAAATCGGATCAGACCTGCGCCAGAATTTAATGGGTTCTTCCTTGGCCCATGCTACACCCAAGTTTCAAGTTTCATGAAAATCGGCCCAGTAGCTTTTCTGTAATCCTGCTAACAAACAGACAGATAAACGGCACTGAAAACATAACGTCATTGGTGGAGTTAATGAAGATAAAATGAGTGAATCACAAAACATAATACCTTACTGAGCAACAACTTTCACCACAATCAGCACTCAGTATCATGATTCTCTATCGCCAAATCATTGATAACATCATGCAGAACCTGAACCACCTGTCAATGACCCCGCACATATTTGAACAACCATGTCAAGCTAATCTTTGGTTATTGATTTACAAAGAACAGCTGATCCCTGGCTGTGATTCACCTGCTGTGAGTGCAACTCATCCTCATTCTGATTGGAATTGTGATGGTGGAGGTCATAATCAATGGGGTAATGAGACTTTAAAAAATAATTGGTAAAGCCAGCAGACTGCACTGTTTCAGCTGTCAGATGAAACAAGCTCACCCACCAACAGAGAAGTTGACCAAGATGAGGACACAGGAAATGAAGAGACACTCTCTTGACATGACTTTGGTTTGGCAGAGAGGATGATCGATCTGAAGGGGGGGGGGGGGACAGGGGGGGCTTAGTGGATGTTATTCAATGTATACTGTCATTCAAGTGCAGGCATTTTGAGTAGAATACAAAGCATTAACTTGTATACATTTACACACACACACACACACACACACACACACACACACACACACACACACACACACACACACACACACACACACACACACTACAAAGAGCATAGATTTAGTAAAATAAAGGCTGACAGTTTATATATATATACATCATATATATATATATATATATATATATATATATATATATATATATATATATATATATATATATATATATATATACATATATATATATATATATATACGGTATATATATATATACTGTATATATATGTGTATATATATATATATATATATGTATATATATATATATATATACAGTATATGTATATCGAACATGTATATCGAACAAAAACAGCCCTTATGAAAAAGAACTAGTTCTACAACACATTTAACAACATAACTTAATACGAGAAATACTAAAAAAAAAAAAGTTAAAAAAATGCCATAGATTTGATAGATTTTGGAATAAATCTTACCAAATTTTAGAGTTAGACCAATTTTTTTTGCTGTCAGACAGTCTGTTGTCTACGCCTGTGGGAAAGAGTTTCAAAGGACATACTCTAAGTTTGGTTTCAGCAGGAATGATGAACCAGGAAGTTGCAGCAGTGGTTTATTGGAGCGAGAGAGCATGTCCACCCCTCCTTATTCATGACTTTCACTGACAACATGTTTTGTTGTTTTAGTGGCTATCTTGTGCCACTGCGTGTGTGCGTGTAGCCTGTATTTTTGGGTTTGTTTCATTGAGAGCTAGACAGAGAGAGAGAGAGAGAGAGAGAGAGAGAGAGAGAGAGAGAGAGAGAGAGAGAGAGAGAGAGAGGGGCGTAGTGGAGCGTTACTAAGCAACAGTAAACAAAACTCGAGGAAGTGACTGTGTGTGTGTGTGTGTGTGTGTGTGTGTGTGTGTGTCTGTGTGTGTGTCTGTGTGTGTGTGTGTGTGTGTGGAAAGGGGTGAAAGAGTCGAGTAGGCTATCCATTTTGATGAAAAAGAGTGATTCGTAGATTAATTTGGTTAATTCACACATTCTTACTCACTTTTTACCTCACTTTATCAGACTGCTGATGATAGCCTGCAGAGATTTGCTTCCAGCCGGCTAGATCTTAGACGCACAGAAAGGAATGTCAGCACACCGTGGGGAACAGGCGAGCATCAGCGAGGTGCAGAGGTTTCTTCAGGAATGGGACCGTGGAAACAAGACAACGCGAAGCCGCATGCTGGAGGCTTTTCTCCAGGGAAACTCGGGGAAGACGTTTGTGGAGTTGGAGCTGGAGTTCGCACAGGTCGCCAGTCTGTTCCTGTCTCGCCTCACCACATGGATGAGACTGACGTATCCTTAATCATTATTATTATAAAAGGGAGCATGTGGGCAATCTCTGTTCTCTCTCTCTCTCTGTTTCAATTTTTGTCCCACGATGATGTCATCAGTGATTTATGACATCACTGATGACATCATCGGTGGGACAAAACACCTAAGTGACTCAGTGATGTCACTTGAGTAATTGTGCATTGTGACATCAATGATGATGTCATCAGGGATGTCATCAGACAATGATGTCATACCATCACTGATGATGTCATCAGTGACACACACACACACATGGTACGATGAGCCATGGTAGGCTAGAAAGGAGTGCTTTATTTCTAGTATGAAATAATTTGAGACCAGTCCTTCACTGAACTTCAGATACATGTTTGGGACATGTTACTTGGGACTCCAGCTGAAAGCAATTGGGGTTTTCCTCTCTGCCTCAAGCCAGTGAGTGAGATAACAGATAAGCATGATAACGTGTAAACTATCTATGAGCCAAACATGCATGTTTGTGGTTGACGTATGTTTCTCACGGTCGTTCAGTGATCAGTACCTCAGGGAGTTCCTCGAGGACGGAGGTGCTCTCACCCTGCTGGACGTCTTGGGGCAGACTCAGACTCAACAGGAGGACAAGGCAGATGCCCTGCGCCTTCTGCTCAACATCTCTAACGCTGGGCGCAAATACAAAGAGTTCATCTGTCAAAGCTATGGTATGATGGTCTTACCGCATGACTATAGACTACATGCAGGCCTCATCATACCACATGACTATAGGCTACATGCAGGCCTTATCATACCACATGACTATAGGCTACATGCAGGCCTCATCATACCACATGACTATAGGCTACATGCAGGCCTTATCATACCACATGACTATAGGCTACATGCAGGCCTCATCATACCACATGACTATAGGCTACATGCAGGCCTTATCATACCACATGACTATAGGCTACATGCAGGCCTCATCATACCACATGACTATAGACTACATGCAGGCCTCATCATACCACATGACTATAGGCTACATGCAGGCCTTATCATACCACATGACTATAGACTACATGCAGGCCTCATCATACCACATGACTTTAGGCTACATGCAGGCCTTATCATACCACATGACTATAGGCTACATGCAGGCCTCATCATACCACATGACTATAGGCTACATGCAGGCCTTATCATACCACATGACTATAGGCTACATGCAGGCCTCATCATACCACATGACTATAGGCTACATGCAGGCCTCATCATACCACATGACTATAGGCTACATGCAGGCCTCATCATACCACATGACTATAGACTACATGCAGGCCTCATCATACCACATGACTATAGGCTACATGCAGGCCTTATCATACCACATGACTATAGACTACATGCAGGCCTCATCATACCACATGACTATAGGCTACATGCAGGCCTTATCATACCACATGACTATAGACTACATGCAGGCCTCATCATACCACATGACTATAGGCTACATGCAGGCCTTATCATACCACATGACTATAGGCTACATGCAGGCCTCATCATACCACATGACTATAGGCTACATGCAGGTCTTATCATACCACATGACTATAGGCTACATGCAGGCCTCATCATACCACATGACTATAGGCTACATGCAGGCCTCATCATACCAAATGGTAAAATGGTAAATGGTCTGCATTTATATAGCGCTTTTATCCAAAGCGCTTTACAATCAGTAGGTAGTCTACATTCACCCATTCATACACCAATGGCGGCAGGCTACCAGGGTGCCTACACACCATCGGGAGCAAGGAGGGTTAAGTGTCTTGCCCAAGGACACAACGACAGCAGCTGGGAGGGAGCGGGGATCGAGCCGCCAACCCTTGCGTCATTGGCCGACCCGCTATACCTCCTGAGCTAAAGCCGCCCCACATGACCACATGACTATGACCACATGACCACATGACCACATGACCACTATGACTATAGGCTACATGCAGGCCTCATCATACCACATGACTATAGACTACATGCAGGCCTCATCATACCACATGACTATAGGGCCAGGCTACATGCAGGCCTCATCATACCACATGACTATAGGCTACATGCAGGCTACATGCAGGCCTCATCATAGGTCTTACTACATGACTATATGGCTACATGCAGGCCTCATCATACACTACACTGACTCTAACTTTCTTTATATGACACCTTTCATATGAGCTCATAGTGCTGTACAAAACATAGCATATACATTAGAAAGATATGAAAATGTAAAATTATAAAATACACATAAAACAAAACAAAAAATATTAACAGCCAAATAATAGAAAAGTTAAATTAAAGTGCAGCATAAAAAAGAAGAAAGAAAGAAAGAAAGAAAGAAAGAAAGAAAGAAAGAAAGAAAGAAACGAAATAACTAACTAACTAACTAACTACCGTAACTAAATACATAAATACATAAATACATAAATACATAAATACATAAACAAACAAATACATAAAAAACCGCTGAGTCAATACTCACAACTAGGTTTCTTACTACTGGTTTCATCTATAGAGGCAGATTATTTGATTTTGCTTAAAATATTGAACAGTTTGTATGAATACAAAGTGTACTGGACTATAGGGCTCATTCTCTTTGCTTTGGCCCCTCTATGCTACATGCTTGCAGGCATTCGAGCCATAGCAGAGTGTCTGGCCACATCAATCACAGAGGAAACCCAAGAGGCTGCATGGGCCCTGCTGGAATCCCTGTCCCGCGGAAACCCCAAACACCAGAACCAAGTGTACCAGGCCCTGATCGGCCTGATGGCCTGTACCTCCGCTAAAGCCCAGCAGCTGGTCCTGCAAACCCTACGCATGGTGCAGGTAATACCAGACACCCACAGAGTGCACACGTACAGAGGCTAGTATACTCATGCCTACAGTGGAAGAAACCTCAGGACAAGACAGAGGCAGATTGACAAGTTTATTCAATCTGCAGGTTGGGAGCCAAGAAAATCGGAATGATTACACTTTGATATGCTTAGAGTTTTATAGTGAATATTCATGAATACAGATAGAATATAATAATGCTATTGCCAATGTGAAATGTATAAGGTTATATGAACAAGACGGACCAACTAATGTTAATTTCATATATAGTTCTAGTGCTTTAAGGAGATGCGTAATAAGAGGTGAGCTGAGCACCTTGTTCTAGATTAGAAGACAAGCTATTATTACAAGTTCTTTGTATTGTTATCATGAGTCTCTCAAGCCTGTATATCTCCTCGACAATCTTTGAATGTTCCAGAGACCGCCTGTACTTTAGCTCGTTAAAATTTGCCCCTCAACAAAAACACAAAACAACGCTTCAGACTTTTATCAATCATGAGCATGACACATTGGATTGGAGGAATTAGCGAATGTGCTCGCCTGCAGCCGATGTACCTGCCTTATATCCGTTGGGAACTGTGAGTCGATTATTTTCACCGGAGTTTCCCTTTTGACCAGGTTTCCCCTGCAGGAAGTACAGACAGGTGGGCGAGAGCAGGAAGTACAGACGGGTGGGTGAGAGCAGGAAGTACAGACGGGTGTGTGAGAGCAGGAAGTACAGATGGGTGGGTGAGAGCAGGAAGTACAGATGGGTGGGTGAGAGCAGGAAGTACAGATGGGTGGGTGAGAGCAGGAAGTACAGACGGGTGGGTGAGAGCAGGAAGTACAGATGGGTGGGTGAGAGCAGGAAGTACAGATGGGTGGGTGAGAGCAGGAAGTACAGATGGGTGGGTGAGAGCAGGAAGTAGACGGGTGGGTGAGAGCAGGAAGTACAGACAGGTGGATGAGAGCAGGAAGTACAGACAGGTGGGTGAGAGCAGGAAGTACAGACAGGTGGGTGAGAGCAGGAAGTACAGATGGGTGGGTGAGAGCAGGAAGTACAGACGGGTGGGTGAGAGCAGGAAGTACAGATGGGTGGGTGAGAGCAGGAAGTATAGACGGGTGGGTGAGAGCAGGAAGTACAGACGGGTGGGTGAGAGCAGGAAGTACAGACAGGTGGATGAGAGCAGGAAGTACAGACAGGTGGGTGAGAGCAGGAAGTACAGACGGGTGGGTGAGAGCAGGAAGTACAGACGGGTGGGTGAGAGCAGGAAGTACAGACAGGTGGATGAGAGCAGGAAGTACAGACAGGTGGGTGAGAGCAGGAAGTACAGACAGGTGGGTGAGAGCAGGAAGTACAGATGGGTGGGTGAGAGCAGGAAGTACAGACGGGTGGGTGAGAGCAGGAAGTACAGATGGGTGGGTGAGAGCAGGAAGTACAGACGGGTGGGTGAGAGCAGGAAGTACAGATGGGTGGGTGAGAGCAGGAAGTACAGACGGGTGGGTGAGAGCAGGAAGTAGACGGGTGGGTGAGAGCAGGAAGTACAGACAGGTGGATGAGAGCAGGAAGTACAGACAGGTGGGTGAGAGCAGGAAGTACAGACAGGTGGGTGAGAGCAGGAAGTACAGATGGGTGGGTGAGAGCAGGAAGTACAGACGGGTGGGTGAGAGCAGGAAGTACAGATGGGTGGGTGAGAGCAGGAAGTATAGACGGGTGGGTGAGAGCAGGAAGTACAGACGGGTGGGTGAGAGCAGGAAGTACAGACAGGTGGATGAGAGCAGGAAGTACAGACAGGTGGGTGAGAGCAGGAAGTACAGACGGGTGGGTGAGAGCAGGAAGTACAGACGGGTGGGTGAGAGCAGGAAGTACAGACAGGTGGATGAGAGCAGGAAGTACAGACAGGTGGGTGAGAGCAGGAAGTACAGACAGGTGGGTGAGAGCAGGAAGTACAGATGGGTGGGTGAGAGCAGGAAGTACAGACGGGTGGGTGAGAGCAGGAAGTACAGATGGGTGGGTGAGAGCAGGAAGTACAGACGGGTGGGTGAGAGCAGGAAGTACAGATGGGTGGGTGAGAGCAGGAAGTATAGACGGGTGGGTGAGAGCAGGAAGTACAGACGGGTGTGTGAGAGCAGGAAGTACAGACGGGTGGGTGAGAGCAGGAAGTAGACGGGTGGGTGAGAGCAGGAAGTACAGACGGGTGGGTGAGAGCAGGAAGTACAGACGGGTGTGTGAGAGCAGGAAGTACAGATGGGTGTGTGAGAGCAGGAAGTACAGACGGGTGGGTGAGAGCAGGAAGTAGACGGGTGGGTGAGAGCAGGAAGTACAGACGGGTGGGTGAGAGCAGGAAGTACAGACGGGTGGGTGAGAGCAGGAAGTATAAACGGGTGGGTGAGAGCAGGAAGTACAGACGGGTGGGTGAGAACAGGAAGTATAGACGGGTGGGTGAGAGCAGGAAGTACAGATGGGTGGGTGAGAGCAGGAAGTACAGATGGGTGGGTGAGAGCAGGAAGTACAGACGGGGTGGGTGAGAGCCAAGGCGTCTGCTTTAAGAGACTAGTTATCCATGAGATTTTGGCATTTGCACATTTGAAGCTCACAGGTCTGTGAGAAATACACAATATGTTTGATCTCATAATGATGAAGCAGATTCAGTATTCTTGACCTTTAGGCTAAATATGGTTCAAAGGTCACATATTAAGTGAGCAGATATATAGGAATGTTGCTTGGTACAAATACTTTTCCAATTAGAACGCACACACTCACAAACTACTTTATTTAAAAATGTTTTATTTAACCCAACAGTCCAAAGTAAAGACAGTCCATCCCAGCATTGTGGAGCCTCTGCTGAACGCGCTGGGGTCTCTGCGCCTGGAGGTACAGGATGATGGTAGGCACCTCTGCTGAATGCGCTGGGGTCTCTGCGTCTGGAGCTACAGGATGAAGGTAGGCACCTCTACTGAACACGCTGGGGTCTCTGCGTCTGGAGCTACAGGATGAAGGTAGGCACCTCTACTGAACACGCTGGGGTCTCTGCGTCTGGAGCTACAGGATGAAGGTAGGCACCTCTGCTGAACGTGCTGGGGTCTCTGCGTCTGGAGGTACAGGATGAAGGTAGGCACCTCTGCTGAACGTGCTGGGGTCTCTGCGTCTGGAGCTACAGGATGAAGGTAGGCACCTCTGCTGAACGTGCTGGGGTCTCTGCGTCTGGAGGTACAGGATGATGGTAGGCACCTCTACTGAACACGCTGGGGTCTCTGCGTCTGGAGCTACAGGATGAAGGTAGGCACCTCTACTGAACACGCTGGGGTCTCTGCGTCTGGAGCTACAGGATGAAGGTAGGCACCTCTGCTGAACGTGCTGGGGTCTCTGCGTCTGGAGGTACAGGATGAAGGTAGGCACCTCTGCTGAACGTGCTGGGGTCTCTGCGTCTGGAGCTACAGGATGAAGGTAGGCACCTCTGCTGAACGTGCTGGGGTCTCTGCGTCTGGAGCTACAGGATGATGGTAGGCACCTCTACTGAACACGCTGGGGTCTCTGCGTCTGGAGCTACAGGATGAAGGTAGGCACCTCTACTGAACACGCTGGGGTCTCTGCGTCTGGAGCTACAGGATGAAGGTAGGCACCTCTGCTGAACGTGCTGGGGTCTCTGCGTCTGGAGGTACAGGATGAAGGTAGGCACCTCTGCTGAACGTGCTGGGGTCTCTGCGTCTGGAGCTACAGGATGAAGGTAGGCACCTCTGCTGAACGTGCTGGGGTCTCTGCGTCTGGAGCTACAGGATGAAGGTAGGCACCTCTACTGAACACGCTGGGGTCCCTGCGCCTGGAGGTACAGGATGAAGGTAGGCACCTCTGCTGAACGTGCTGGGGTCTCTGCGCCTGGAGGTACAGGATGAAGGTAGGCACCTCTGCTGAACATGCTGGGGTCTCTGCATCTGGAGCTACAGGATGAAGGTAGGCACCTCTGCTGAACATGCTGGGGTCTCTGCGTCTGGAGCTACAGGATGAAGGTAGGCACCTCTGCTGAACGTGCTGGGGTCTCTGCGCCTGGAGGTAAAGGGATGAAGGTAGGCACCTCTGCTGAACGTGCTGGGGTCTCTGCATCTGGAGGTACAGGATGAAGGTAGGCACCTCTGCTGAACGTGCT
>NC_139632.1:32375216-32407716 GCF_964638095.1 Poromitra crassiceps
TTCTTTAATTTCTTTCATAGACTGAGGAAAAATGTGATCCTGTATTAGACTTATATTGAGCTAATAGACTGAGGAAAAATGTAATCCTGTATTGCATACTCCGGTACAGTAGGTGGCGGCATGCTCCTTAATAATTTTATTGCAATCTGCCAAAAACGCAAAGAAGAAGAAGAAGAACAGACGATTGGCTGAAGAGCGATTGCCCCGCCTTCACGTGGCGGGAACGAAATTCACATTCCATCTAGTCTGGGCACCTTCCACCCCGCTTTTTGTCATGGGGCGTAAACCACGGAACCAGAATGGACACCGGAAGGCAGTGCGCCAAAAAACATCTGTGTTGCTGTTAGCTTGATGTCTCTTCCCTCGATTAATTGTCTGATGCAAAGCTTCTGTATTGGCTTAAAAGATGTGAGATTGTGAATCCGCAATGTTTCTAAAAGAACTTCGGTACGTCCATCTTTTGTTTTGTTGTTTGCCGTTCTGATACTTGGGTCAAATTGTCAAGTTAACGTGAAAGTTGACGAGCTAGAAACGCTGCCATCCGGTCTAGGGCGGGCTCTAGGCCGGAACCAGTAGGGTGACAAAATCAATTGTGGGCGGGAGCCAGGCTCTTTCTCGCCGAGAAGAGCCTGGTGACGCGAGGTTACATTCCATCAATCCATCCTGTCCTGAGAAGGTAAACAAGCCAGAACTTCCGCGGGGAGAAACTACTATTTTGTGCTGCATGCGATACATACCGTGTGTAGCGTTTTGACTATGAGCAGATTACGGTCAGCAAGCCAGAAGGTGCAGAGAGCCAGACTGGACCTGACACAAACTGCTACACCAGCGCGGAGGAAGTCAGAGGCAGCTGTGAAAGAAGGTAGCCTACCTCACTGACATTACAACACACACACACACACACACACACACACACACACACACACACACACACACACACACACACACACACACACACACGCGCGCACGCGCGCGCACACACACATTCACATGGCCACAAGATGTGCAGCTAATATGGACCAGCACACTTGCATGTTTACCATCGCACCGATCCGCCCCTTTCTCTGTCTCGCAGAAGTAAAAGGAGGTACCACTCATTAAGATTTAGCATAGCTCTCTCTGTCTCGCAGAAGTAAAAGGAGGTACCACTCATTAAGATTTAGCATAGCTCTCTCTGTCTCGCAGAAGTAAAAGGAGGTACCACTCATTAAGATTTAGCATAGCTCTCTTGTCCAGTGATTCTCAACACTTCCCATACCCCCGATTTAGTCCACATGTCAGTCCAGACCTTCGAATCCGCACACTTGCCTATCATCGGTTTGCTGAGGACCACCTGGAACCCCTGATGGTGGCGCCGGACCCCAGGTTGAGAGTCACTGACCTAGTCCTCGTCAAATAAGTATTCACTCTAAAACGAGAGAATCAAAACTATAAACTATGGAGTCATGACGTCTATGTTAAGCGGGTGAGGCACTGTATTGTAGACTGCATTTTAATACTTTGTATTATCACTTTGTATTCATTTTGTTTTTGAGAGTTTTTGATATTTTATATTGAGAGAGATTTTATTGAATTTACATGTAATTATGATGCTGTGATGAAGGGGCAGGACCAGATAAGCTCTGCTTCTTTCTGCCCCTTCTCAAACTATTTTGTGTATGTTTTTTCTTGCTTTTAACTCATGTTGACTGCTGGCTTCACGTGTGTGGAGTTATTTGTATGAGTTTTTGTGATGTTTTTTACGTTTTGAACAGTTCGAGATAAATAAAGATCAAATCAAGCTCCGTCTTAGAAGTGCTGCATCAGATTATGAACAAGGAAATTTGATGTTATGCATAGAAAGTAATCCTGGCATCTTATATTGAACTAATATCACTCTTTGAAGACAAGTTCCTCTGTCTCTTTTTACCTTAACAGTACAACATTCCCTAACACAGATTGAAGCATCCTGTGGTATTTGATCAATATTTTCATAGTTTTTGGTTGAATGAGAAGGTCTTCTTTTCTTCTCCAGAGGAAAGCACATACCACACGTTCCAGCATCCAGCTGACGTGGTGCTGCTGCGGTCCCAGCTCCTCAGCTGGTATGACGAGGGGAAGCGAGAGCTGCCATGGAGGACTGCGGTAAAGAGGATTCCTGCTTCACTCTCGTTTTGACATGATCATCATTTCAGACAAATTATGGACAATTCCATGTTTTACAGTCGATTCAATTTCTTTGAACAAATTCCATGATTCCGAATGTTTTTTCCCTTTTGCGGAAACCATCATATGGCTCTACATGCTCATGTCACTTTTTATGCACATTGTGGGTCGCAAGAGACAAATATAGCAGAATAAAAACACTTTATTCACCAAGTACAATAAATACATAGGCAGAGACATTATCTCATTCTCCGCCATAGACGCAACATTGCGTTATTTCAGAATCAACGCTTCCCCGCCATTGACGCACATCTGCGTCAATGGGTCTTTTCTAGGGATGGGCATTTGAAGTAATTTAAATACTCGAGTACACTCCTTCTATTATGAACGAGTAAATGGATACTCAGGGTGGGGGGGGGGGGGGTGTTGTCACATGCGGACGATTAATTTATAAAGTCGCTGCGATACCAATATTGAAAGGTGCATTTTCTGCCAATCGACTAATTGGCTAATCGTTGCAGCTCTAGTAAACAAACAAAAATCAAGCATACGTCCAGCTGTACTCCTCACATCGAACTATTAAAGGAGAATTTCGGTTTTTTTGAACCTGGAGCCATTTCCTGGCATTAATTATGAATTGGCCACTCACCTAGCGATGTCTGCAGCGTTTCTGGGCGTCCTAGCGTTGTTTTGAGATCAATATCGTCCAAGTCAGTGTAAAATGGAGTTGATTTGGGGCCAAGTGGTAGCCTGTATTTCCTGCATCTAAATAGCTATTTTTCTTCCCGTTTTCGCCACATATCGCCATAATCAGATCCGTCAACATCCAGCCGAGTGTTATTTCACCCCAGGCTGTTTCCTGGACTGCACACGGATCAAATTACCTCAAACGTGATCTAGGTCACCAAGTCTCGTGAAGTCCCGCGATACTTTCCTGTCGACTGGCCAAATACAGGCAGGACGCTTTGCGGTCGTGGTTTTAGCGTAACCTATGTGGGGTTTGGCGTAACCTATGTGGGATTCGAAATAACGAAGGTTATGCCAAACCCCACATAGGTTACGCCAAACCCCACATAGGTTACGCTAAAACCACGACCGCAAAGCGTCCTGCCTGTATTTGGCCAGTCGACAGGAAAGTATCGCGGGACTTCACGAGACTTGGTGACCTAGATCACGTTTGAGGTAATTTGATCCGTGTGCAGTCCAGGAAACAGCCTGGGGTGAAATAACACTCGGCTGGATGTTGACGGATCTGATTATGGCGATATGTGGCGAAAACGGGAAGAAAAATAGCTATTTAGATGCAGGAAATACAGGCTACCACTTGGCCCCAAATCAACTCCATTTTACACTGACTTGGACGATATTGATCTCAAAACAACGCTAGGACGCCCAGAAACGCTGCAGACATCGCTAGGTGAGTGGCCAATTCATAATTAATGCCAGGAAATGGCTCCAGGTTCAAAAAAACCGAAATTCTCCTTTAATATGACGGACCGTCATCCTTCATTTCTCTGACAGGCTATGACAGAGCCAGACCTCAACATCAGGACGTATGCAGGTAAGACGATGCGTTCTTCCCCAAATCATCATGTCTTTAAACCAGAGCTGTCACCGTGTGTGATGTCAGTCTCCCCCTTTTAGTTTGGGTTTCAGAAGTCATGCTGCAGCAGACCCAAGTTGCCACTGTAATAGACTACTATAACAAATGGATGAAGGTAGGCAATGTTGATGTGTTGATTGTTTTGTAGTGTTTTTGGTTTGTTAGGTCTAGGGGTGTCAAAAATAATCGATTATAAGATGCATCGCGATGCGGACTTGCACGATTCTGCATCGATTCACAAATGTCAAAAATCGATTATTAAAAAAAGTTTTTTGTTTTTGTTTTTTGTTTTAATAATCAAATAAAATCTAATGGAAGTACATGCAGTTGTTTATTTGAATTATGGATCATAATACAATGCAATTCCAAATTCTGAACACAAGAAAACATAAATGTCTAGGAATACAGTGTCTTTGAAAATTGTCGTTGACTTGTGTTCCAGAGGTGGCCCACAGTGCAGGATCTTGCAGGCGCTACGCTGGAGGTGATGACTAAAAAGCAGTAACTAAAAGATATGCCTGACGTTAAATGACATTGATTTCAAGTTGAATTGATTGATTTGTTAATTTATGGACAGGAGGTGAACCAGATGTGGGCGGGGCTCGGCTACTACTCCCGGGGAAGGAGACTGCATGAAGGAGCTCAGAAGGTCTGTGTTGAGGCTCATAGAGCACCGTAGGAATGATGAGTCCAGAAGTAGCATGGAAGCCGGAAGTGCCTTCTGTATTCTATTTCATTATTCTCTCTCAAGGTGCGTTCACACCAACCTATTAAAGTTTGTCGCTGGCGTCGAGTTTACATACAAAGTCAATGCAAACGAGCGATTGAGCGTATATTCGCCTGGGAGAATAATCGCTGGGCGTCCGAGCGGCAGAGACAGAGCGATAGGGAGAAAATACGCTCGTCCCTCAAGATGAAATATTCCAACTCGAGCAAAAATACGCTGGCATCAGTCGCTCGCTGTTCAATGCTGATTGGCTGCCGTGTGAGAGCGAGTCAAGGATCACTCACGCCTCGTGCACATCTACAATGGCAAAATCGCTTTTCCGCCTCGTCGCAGCATTTTGTGGGCGTGGAAACCAGCTTCCAGCTTGGAGCTGTAGCCTGTAGAAACGTGTTCAGGTCGAGGTACACAGGAGGGTGTAACCTCGCGTCACCAGGCTCTTCTCGGCGAGAAAGAGCCTGGCTCCCGCCCACAATTGATTTTGTCACCCTACCTGGTTCCGGCCTAGAGCCCGCCCTAGACCGGATGGGCAGCGTTTCTAGCTCGTCAACTTTCACGTTAACTTGACAATTTGACCCAAGTATCAGAACGGCAAACAACAAAACAAAAGATGGACGTACCGAACAAAGTTTTTGAAGAAGTTCTTTTAGAAACATTGCGGATTCACAATCTCACATCTTTTAAGCCAATACAGAAGCTTTGAATCAGACAATTAATCGAGGCAAGAGACGTCAAGCTAACGGCAACAAAGACGTTTTTTGGCGCACTGCCTTCCGGTGTTCATTCTGGTTCCGTGGTTTACGCCCCATGACAAAAAGCGGGATGAAAGGTGCCCAGACTAGGAGGGTGGGGGGAGGAAATGTGTAGGAAGAGCTGTCATTGGGTAGCTTTAATGAAAGGTCCCGCCCTAGTCCCGCCCCGCGAGCGTGAAGCCGCTCGGAGACAAGCCGCCTCTAGTCTGCGACCCCGAAACGCTGGGCGGTTCCAGCGGCAGGGGGCGCGAGGTTGAAATGGACCAATCAGACACGGAAATAGAGCAAGACAGCCTATCAAGATGCAGCGTCAAAGCGGCTTTCACAGGAGGCAAGCCGCCGAGCGTTTCATGATGTGCACGTACTAGGGATGGGCATCGAATTTCGAATTTTCGAATAATCGTTGTTATTATCAAGGTCGACTTTTATTATTGAAATTCGAAATTCGATTTTTTTTTTTTTTTTTTTTTTTTTTTTGAGTGAAATGTTGCATTGTCTCCCCTGATTCTAAGTATAGTCAAATCGCTTGGTTTGAGCAAGTAAAACAATTTTTATAAGCATTTTAAGCAAGGTTTATGGAAAAATTAATGGCAGATGAAATCCCATGAAGAGGGAGAGGGGGTGACTTTGGCACCCCTTTGGCACTCAGACCTGAGCCTACTAAATATTTAATGAACCACTCATGATTGTCAAAACTGTTTTTTATTTTCGAAAATGTCAATGTCATGTAACATGTTCTTTACTTCAGTGGTGCAATGCTTGTTTGAGCTAAAAATCCACAGCAGAAGCTTTTTATATTAATTAATAAAGCCGTAGACTTAGAATCAGGGGAGACAATGCAACATTTCACTCACAAATTTTTTTTTTTTTTTTTTTTTTTTTTTACATTTTTTTTTTTTTTTTCCGAAATTCGAATTAAATTCGAATTTGGCCAGCGAATTTCGAATAGTGTTTTTGCTAGAAATGCCCATCCCTAGCACGTACCGTCTGGCTTGGAACAAACCGCTGGTTTATTGTGTTAATGGACAATATCTGTCACCAAGTTACCACCCTTAACCCCCCCTCCCCTCTCTCCCCTCTTAACTCCCCCTCCCCTCTCTCCCCTCTTAACTCCTCCTCCGCTCTCTCCCCCCTTAACTCCGCCTCCCCTCTCTCCCTCCTTAACACTCACTCCCGACATGAACAAGCTGTGTAGTGTGTAGAGACATTTACCCTACCTGATCCCACCCACTACCAACCTGCCATCACCTGCCACAACTTTGTCTCTTTTATACCTGTTTCATCCCCCTTCATATGGTCATGTGACATACATGACCAGTGATGTGCAGTCACATGACCAGTGATGTGCAGTCACATGACCAGTGATGTGCAGTCACATGACCAGTGATGTGCAGTCACATGACCAGTGATGTGCAGTCACATGACCAGTGATGTGCAGTCACATGACCAGTGATATGCAGTCACTAGACCTACATTTGGGTGTTAACTGTGGTCCTGTTGTTGTAAGGTGGTGTCAGAGCTGAAGGGACAGATGCCCCGGACAGTAGAGAGCCTTCTGAAACAGCTACCTGGAGTGGGACGCTACACTGCTGGAGCTATAGGATCCATTGCACTGGGGCAGGTCATTACACACACACGCACGCACACGCGCATGCACGCACACACACACACACACACACACACACACACACACACACACACACACACACACACACACACACACACACACACACACACAGACACAGACACAGACACAGATATGCTCATGTACTATACCTGCATAGCTGCAGTCCAGACCCCAGAGCTGTGTATGTTCCTACGGTCAGAACAGACTCTGCTTTTAGTGACACTTCATCCAGGGTCACACGGTCATGGGAAACCTGGAAAAGATGTGGAATAATAATAATAAAATAAAATAAAACTTTTCCAGGCCTGGAAAAGTCATGGAATTAGTGAAATCCTTGAAAGTTCTGGAAAAGTCATGGAATTTTGTTGTCTGTAATGAAATTGTTGCAGTAATCTTCTGTGGATAAACTTCCACGTAATGTAACATAACAGCAGATGTACTGTATTTTCTGTAGCTGTAATATGTGTAGATTTGAGTGTTTCTTGTATTCTACGTTCATATTTTTATGGAACATTCATCTTTATTTCAATAGCGTCTATGTAATGTGATGCAGTGACTCTAAAGCACTCAAATCCAATATACAAGATTGTGTCCTATTTCTCCAGTGTAGTAATAATTTCTAATATTGATTCACCGCCTCACATTTCATGGAGATTCGATTATGGGTCCTTAAAAAGTTATGGAAAAGTTTTGAGATTTCATGGATGAAAATGTGTGGGAACCCTGTTCATCCTGATCACCGAATTGACCCCTGTTGCCTAGCTTACAGGGAGCCGTCGATGACAATGTGATTCTGTTGCCTAGGTTACAGGAGCCATGGATGGTAATGTGATTCTGTTGCCTAGGTTACAGGAGTCGTGGATGGTAATGTGATTCTGTTGCCTAGGTTACAGGAGCCGTGGATGACAATGTGATTCTGTTGCCTAGGTTACAGGAGTCGTGGATGGTAATGTGATTCTGTTGCCTAGGTTACAGGAGTCGTGGATGGTAATGTGATTCTGTTGCCTAGGTTACAGGAGTCGTGGATGGTAATGTGATTCTGTTGCCTAGGTTACAGGAGTCGTGGATGGTAATGTGATTCGGGTGCTGTGCCGTGTGAGGGCCATCGGGGCTGATAGCACGAGCCCTGCTGTCACAGAGGCGCTTTGGTGAGATTCAATTCCAAACTACTTTGATTCCCAATACTCAGATATTGTATCTACAGATGTACTACTACCACACTACAAACAAAAACTGTCAAGTAATGTGTTAGAGTACGCAGAGGTTGCGCTAGACTTCCTCGTCATCTGTCATTTTGACAGACAGGGTCGTAAAAATTCTGTCATCATCTATCATCATTACCTTTGTTAAAATGACGACAGCCTTCTGATGTTCCTGTCATTGTTAAAAAAATCAAGCGCGAATTCACAATAGGTGCAGCCAGATATGCAGATATGTGGGGCTGGTCCGCCCCGCAGGCGGGCTGGGTTGGCAAATTATGAAAATATTGCAGGTGCGGGCGGGGCAGGCTCAGAACCTGACAAAGCAACATTATTAAATAATTTTAACACGCAGTGAAACACGCAGACTAGCTAACTAATTTTAACGGGCCGGGCGGTGCAGACTGGCTCCAATGACGGGTTGGGTTGGTGTGGGCTTTAAAAAACCCTGACCCGCGCATCACTACTGCATACTGTATACACTCAACTGTTGTATGTGTTTTGCTGTTCATCTCAGGGGTCTAGCCAACATGGTGGTGGACCCAGAGCGACCGGGGGATTTCAACCAGGCCATGATGGAGCTGGGGGCACGGGTCTGCACCCCGAAAGGACCGCTCTGCAGCCAGTGTCCCATACAGTCCCACTGTCGCTCTTATCACAAGGTAGAAAACGCCAGGCCAGGCCAGCACAGCACATTTGCATGAAAAAAGGTGTAGGTGTCCGTCCACATTGTGCATGATGCTGTGTTTGTGTGTGCAGCAGGTTTATGTCGAACAAGAGAAAAACTCCAAGAAGCTTTTGGGGAAGCTGGACAGGCTGCCTTCAACACTGCCTGATCTAGAAGACTGCAGTAAGTGTTCTGGGTCCTCTCCTCTCTTTCATCCATCCACTCAAGGAAAACCTGGAAAAGTCATGGAATATGAAAATCTCATTTTCCAGGCCTGCAAAAGACATGGAGTTAATTAAATTAAATCCTTGGAAGTTTTGGGAAAGGTCGTGGAATTTTGCTGTGTGTAATGAAATGAATTGGTAGTACAGTAATCTTCTGTGTAATGTAACATAATGGCAAATTAACTTTCTGTAGCTGTTGTCCTGTTGATGGAATGTAGCTCTTCTAATATGTGTCAATTTTAGTCCTTGTATTTTATATTATTTTATATTAATATTTGTATGGAAAATCTGTGTTTTATTTCGATAGCTTACATGTCATGTGATGCAGTGACTCTCAAGCACCTAATTAAGAGGTGTGTCCTGTTTGTCCAGTGTAGTGATTTATGTTATTGATTCAGAGTCACCGCCTCACATTACATGGAAATTATATGATGGATTCTTGAAAAGTCATGGGAAAGTTTTTAAATGTCATCCAGGAAAATGTGTGTGAAGTGGGAACCCTGTTCATAACTCATGAAAGTCAAGTACTTGTGTTTGACTCTGTATCATCACTGCTGCTCACTTCCTCGTCTCAGTGAACTCGTGTCCGCTGTGCCCCGCGGAGCCCTGGGACGATGAGCTGGGCGTTCACAACTTCCCCAGGAAGCCGGCGAAGAAGCGCCCCCGTGTGGAGCGAACTCTCACCTGCATGGTGCTCAGAGCCGGGGAGGGAGGGGCCGAGTACCTGCTCACACAGAGACCAAACAAAGGTCAGGAAGTGCAAACCATGGCTTTTATTACGAGACCTTCAGTCTCATCTTATGTGTGTGTATGTGCACACTGTGTGTATGTGCACACTGTGTAGGTGCACACTGTGTGTAGGTGCACACTGTGTGTAGGTGCACACTGTGTGTATGTGCACACTGTGTGTAGGTGCACACTGTGTGTAGGTGCACACTGTGTGCAGGTGCACACTGTGTGTAGGTGCACACTGTGTGTAGGTGCACACTGTGTGTATGTGCAAATGGGCTCAGCAAGAGGATTTTGAAGTATTCCAAAAGTAATCCAAAGTATTTAGAATACGTTACTTAACGAGCAATCGAATGGAATATATTACAAATGACATTTGAGACAAGGTATTTAGTAAGCTGTAGTGGAATACAATTTAACACTGCATATTATGTATGTCTGGGCATGTATATTCATTTGCATCCTGTAAAGTGACCCAGAGTGAATTTTGAGCTGTGCTCTTGGTGGATCTGTCATTTTATTGTGAAACTTTACTGACCAGGCTTACAGAGTCTTGTTTTATTACTTTGGTTCCATTCTGCATTGCTTATTGTATGTCTATTTTCTCTGTGCAAATAATAAACACGTGTGTGTGTGTGTGTGTGTGTGTGTGTGTGTGTGTGTGTGTGTGTGTGTGTGTGTGTGTGTGTGTGTGTGTGTGTGTGTGTGTGTGTGTGTGTGTGTGTGTGTGTGTGTGTGTGTGTGTGTGTGTGTGTGTGTGTGTGCGTGCGTGTGTTGACAGGTTTGCTGGCAGGGATGTGGGAGTTCCCCAGCCTCCTGCTGGAGGGGGAGAACTCCGAGATGAAACAGAAGGGGGCGCTGTGTGCTGAAGTCAGCAGGGTGCTGGGAGTCCAGCTGAACAAGAGCCATTTCCAGTATGTTGGAGAGGTGAGCAGGGTCTCTACTTCCCATCGTCTCATATCAACTTTGATCCACAAAGTCACTCTTTCTGAAACAGTTACTGCAGCAACCTTTTCTGAAACAGTTACTGTAGCAGTGTTTTCTGAAACAGTTACTGTAGCAGCCTTTTCTGAAACAGTTACTGTAGCAGTGTTTTCTGAAACAGTTACTGTAGCAGTGTTTTCTGAAACAGTTACTGTAGCAGTGTTTTCTGAAACAGTTACTGCAGCAGTCTTTTCTGAAACAGTTACTGCAGCAGTCTTTTCTGAAACAGTTACTGCAGCAGTCTTTTCTGAAACAGTTACTGTAGCAGTGTTTTGATGGAGCCTGACTGACTGTATGTGTTTGCAGGTGGTGCATATCTTCTCTCACATCCACCAGACATATGTGGTGTACAGTCACACTGTGCGTGAAGATACACAAACACAGGCTGAGAACACACAGTGGCTCATCAGATCTGCCCTGCAGAAAGCTGCTGTGCCCACAGGAGTGAAAAAGGTCAGTATATGTTGACACACTTCCTGTATGTGGATCCCTGCTGTCTGAATGTTCACACACTTCCTGTATGTGGATCCCTGCTTTCTGAATGTTCACATACTTCCTGTATGTGGATCCCTGCTGCCTGAATGTTCACACACTTCCTGTATGTGGATCCCTGCTGCCTGAATGTTCACACACTTCCTGTATGTGGATCCCTGCTGCCTGAATGTTCACACACTTCCTGTATGTGAATACACCAGATCGGCAATACGTAATTTTGTAGGCGGCTGCTGGCGGCACATGTTCCCGCCCCCTTTTAGGGGGGAAACACAAGCCTCTCCCCGTTGACCTCAATATAAAATAGCACTACCCCAAAAAATAATAGAAAAATAACAGAATCAATCTCGTTTATTAATGACCACAAAACACCATGACATGACAATATATTACAACTCGGTCGGCCACACAATGTGCAAGATACATCGGAAATATGACTTTGACCCATCTAAAATCATGTGACTCATGACCCGTCTCTGACCTAGTTCCGGTGTCCGCCTGTTGCTAATTTAGTCTTCCGACATTAAATGCTGTTGTAGTGGAGCCCAGCGTCGTTGTAGGCTACTTGGCTCGGGACTGTAATGTAAATATGTGACATGACTCATCATGAGTCATATTAATCTTTATTTTTTCCTTCTTTTTTGTGTGAAACTAAAATATTTTCAACCAATGAAATTAAAGTTCTAAGAAAGGAGGCAGGAGATTGAGGAGTCAGTGATTCTTCTTTGCTGAGGAACTTCTCACATGCAGTTGGCTATGAATGCAGTTTGTCTAAGTGGGCTGCAGGGCGGCAGCAGGAACCCAACGAGTGGCCACATGTGTTCATCATGTGTAGTTTACTAGTTTGTGTGAACAAGCCATGAAAGGAACCAACATGTCAACTCTCCTGCAGATCCTCAAGCTTTATGATTCTGTGGAGAGTCCAGAAGAAGACACTTCTAAGGCAAGTCCTTCTCATGTGGATCATGTATATGTGACTTGCTTATACTGTGCTGATGACTGATGGCAGCTGTGTCCTTTGTTGGTTGTTGTCTCATTTAGGATGAGAAGCGGAAGAAAACCACTAGTGTGAAGAATGACAAGAAACCACAGAGCTCGAAAAAGGCCAAACTCAGTGCAGCAAATAACAGGAGCAGACAGCTCTCCCTCAGCTCCTTCTTCAAAACCGTTCAAGAGGAATCCTAACAGACTCCATTCTTCATGAATGTTCAATATGGTGCCTTTTGATGCTCATGTGCCTCAGTGTCAAAGCCAGTAATGGAGGAAGATTTATGAATGCTTTATCAAGGTAACCTGTATCACCTATCATGTTATCATGTTGTCATATCTACTGTGAGAAACATGCCTTTAGCTCTGCTGCTCCTTTCTCCTGGAACCTGCTCCAAAAAGATTTGAAATTACATTCCCTCATTAGGATGGATCATTTCAAAGAACTAATTGGACACTGGCAACGGAGTGCTCATGTTTTTAAATTTGCCTTTTTTATTTGAATTGTGAACCAATTGTATTTACTTGTCGTCTGACCCTATTGTCTTGTATTTTTTACTTGTGTTGGTTTTAATGTCTTGTTGAATTAACTGTATGCTGCTTTCTTGGCCAGGGTCCACTTGAAAAAGAGATGGCCTGACAGCGTGATTACTCTGGTTAAATAAACGATCAATACAAAAGGTGCCCTCCAATCATATTCACTAGAACTTGGTTCAATACAAAATGGTATCAAAGTATGACAATGAACAGTGGAGCACACTGTTCTTCTGGCTGGGCTGTCTGCCTCTGCCATCCGACCGCTCCAGCTCATTCAGGACACTGCAGCACGTCTGGTGTTCACCCAACCTAAATTATCTCATGTCACTCCCCTCTTCCAGGACCTTCACTGGCTTCCCATCTCGGCACACATCAAGTTCAAGACACTGGTACTGGCCTACAGGGCAGTCCACCAGACAGCTCCTCTGTATCTACAATATATGGTCAGGTTCCAAACCTCACATCGCTCCCTCCGCTCCAACACCCTGGCACCACAATGGTGGAACGAGCTCCCCCCCTTGTGTCAGGACGGCTGAATCACTGCCCATCTTTCGAAGGAGACTAAAAACACCTTTTCAGGCTCCACCTGCAGCCCCTTCTTCAACTTCACAATAAAATGCAAAAACAGGAAAAGAGTTGAATGTAGGGTTATCAATCAATCAGTTTAATACATGTCCCAGAAGGGCACTTTGGTTCACATCAGACAGCAGTGGATAATACAAACATCATTACTAGTTTGAAGTAGTAATAAAGGCACACTTCAGAATTATAATACATTATTACTAGTTTGAAAGTAATAAAGGCACACTTCAATGTTCCAAAAGACCATCTGCTGCCATCAGCCGGGTCACCACGTGTGCAGCGCCTCCGTTGCAAATTAGCTCTCTCAACAACGTAAGTGGCTCGCTGTCAATCAGCGCCAGATCGATGTATCGGAGGAAAAGGGTGGGTGGGCGGGGGGGTGGGGATGATGCAAGAGCTGTAACAAGGCAGGGGTTTGGGTGGGGGGAAGAGGATCGTGGATGGGGGTGGGATGTGCGTGCGTGTGTGTTTGTGAAATGTCCAAATGTCTTGTGAGTGAGATATGCCTGGAATTCCTTTCAGGGTCACACAGACCAGAAAGTCAACAGCAGGTGTAGGTGGGCGAGGGGTGAGGGGATGAGCTCCGTTTGCGATGCCTCTTCATGGGTATTTTTTCCCATCGGCCTTGCCGGGCCTCAGGCGGGTGTGCCGAAATGATATGGATGTTTTGACTAGCGAAGTGAAAAACACATTCCAAAGAATTCCACTCCAGGCTCGATCTCCCAGCATAAACACTTCTGCGCCGATTGCTAATTTTCTCCAAGATCTGATCCATTTTGTGATTCAGATCGGTAATCACACCATCCATCTTGTGATACCGATCGGAAGTAGTCACGAGTATTCACAACACGGCCCAACTCGTTTAGCATACCAAGGATCATGGGTAGTTTTGGGCTCTCAGGATTACCCACCATCATTTTTATCTTGCGATAGACAAGGGCGATGCTCAGTCCAAGAAGCAAATGTCCTGCTATCATAAATCCAAATAGATAAACATCTTCGATGTCCTCAACGGATAGAACGGATAGGCAGAGGACCCGCTATTTCATCCATGAGTCCATCACGTACCCCGCAGCAAAAGTTCCGTCGGGGCAGATCGGTTCCCCCGAACCTGCATTTCTCGTCGGGATAATCTTATCAATTGCGTTGAGAGACCAGCTTATTAATTCCATAATTCCTTCAGTAGTTTTGAAGAGACAGAGCAAAAAGGTAGCCGGTTAGGGAGTGCAGGCAGTGAGGAGATGAGATAAAAGAGAGAGAAAAAACAAGCGACTACCTTGTTCAAGAGCGTATGAGCGTAGTGGCTCCAGAGTGTCTCCTGGTCCAGGTTATTTTAATATCGTAGTAGCACATTTCTGCTGTCTAATTGACGATGACAAGCAAATTTGACTTTGGTAGGAATATTATTTGAACTAGAAATTGTGCGTGCTTCGAGGGGTGGAGACTCTGGAGACGATGCGCCATGGGCGCGCACTTTTATTTTTTGGGTGTGACCAAACTCATGTCAACTCATGCGCTTTTTCCAAAGCGTTCCTTCTTTCTTCTAGCATGTTCGTTCGAGCTGGTCTGGCAGTGGCTCCAGAGTATCTCCTGGTGCAGGTCTTTTGTCCTCTTGTGAAGTGGCTCCAGAGTATCTCCTGGTGCAGGTCTTCCGTCCTCTTGTGAAGTGGCTCCAGAGTATCTCCTGGTGCAGGTCTTCCGTCCTCTTGTGAAGTGGCTCCAGAGTGTCTCCTGGTCCAGGTCTTTTGTCCTCTTGTGAAGTGGCTCCAGAGTGTCTGCTGGTCCAGGTCTTCCGTCCTCTTGTGAAGTGGCTCCAGAGTGTCTCCTGGTCCAGGTCTTCCGTCCTCTTGTGAAGTGGCTCCAGAGTGTCTCCTGGTCCAGGTCTTTTGTCCTCTTGTGAAGTGGCTCCAGAGTGTCTGCTGGTCCAGGTCTTCCGTCCTCTTGTGAAGTGGCTCCAGAGTGTCTCCTGGTCCAGGTCTTTTGTCCTCTTGTGAAGTGGCTCCAGAGTGTCTCCTGGTCCAGGTCTTCCGTCCTCTTGTGAAGTGGCTCCAGAGTGTCTCCTGGTCCAGGTCTTCCGTCCTCTTGTGGTCTGGAAGTGGCTCCAGAGTGTCTCCTGGTCCAGGTCTTCCGTCCTCTTGTGAAGTGGCTCCACAGTGTCTGCTCAAAAAGGAAGGATGACATCACTGATGACATCACAAGTCAATCTGTGGGTTGATCCGCAAAAATTGGAAATTTGCATACGGGTATCTGGTTGGAGGTATTGTGAATTCACGCTTGTGTTTTTAAAGGGGCTGATATCCAGCATAGGTCTTTCTCTGAGTAATCACATAAGCGATCACTACAATGAGGATCAAGCCAGCCAGAGCAGCACCAACAAGGACTGGGATGAGGGTGCTGGTGTGGTCATCCATAGAACACTCCCGGGCTGTACTGAAAGCACCCATGTTGATTCCAAAGGGCTGCACTCGCAGGTCAAAGGTGTGGATGGTGAGCCGGCTGGTAACGTTGTGGTTCTGCTGCTTATTGCACATGTAGGAGCTTCCCACTGCCGCCTCCCACAGAGCCAGGCTGTCATTTCCATCGCTGAACACCACAGCAGAGCCTGAACTCGTGGTGACCTTCATGTTCAGAGCGTGAAGGTGGAACTTCTTTGCCTCGCTGGTGAAGGAGAGCACGATGGTCATTGTGCTGGAGGTCAGCACCAGCTCACTGCGGTCAGCTCCACAGGATCCAGTGACGTTTGTCCCAGCGGGATCCATGTTCATCTCGTGATATTTCCCTCCTTGTTTGAAAGCGATTCGTAGGCCAAAGTCAGCCAACAGACAGGCTGGGCTCCTCTCATCCAGTTTGATGGAGTACCTCCCAGTGGTGGGTGTGGCGAGGGAGGGGGTCGGGGGAGTGGTCGCTACAGAGGCAGTGGGAGTGGACTTGGTGGCACTGGTAGGTACTGCAGCGGTGGCATTGGTGACATGAGTGGTGGGCACAACAGTGCTGTCTGTGTCGTTGACTGACGCACAGGCTGGGCTCTTCTCATCCAGTTTGATGTAGTACCTCCTAGTGGTGGGTGTGGCGAGGGAGGGGGTCGGGGGAGTGGTCGCTACAGAGGCAGTGGGAGTGGACTTGGTGGCACTGGTAGGTACTGCAGTGGTGGCATTGGTGACATGAGTGGTGGGCACAACAGTGCTGTCTGTGTCGTTGACTGACGCTAGAGTAGCACATGACAGCTGGATTTCGATTCCAAGTGCCAGGAATAAAACAAACACTGCACAGCGGGACATTGCAGCTTTGGAGTCTGGAGTGGAGAGGCCTGCTGAGTCGTCCAGATTTATAACCTCAGCAGGGAATGATTTATGACATCACTGATGACATCACAATTCAGTCTGACATCACTGATGATGTCACATTGTCTGACTTTTGGGGGTAGGGGTATTTAAATTAAATAAATAATCTTTATTGTGAGTGGAGCAGCTATATGCATACGAACAGGAACAGAGTGTGAAGTTACAGCTTTTTAAGCAGGTTTCGGTCCATCAGGCATGTTTCCATAATCTCACACAGGGACTGGGTAGTTGTATGGCACAGCTTCATGTATCATGCCTTTGAGAGAGGACTGACGCATGGTAGAACAGCACAGTCCCAGTACACAGGACACCAATATAACAGCCGCTTTGTTCCATGCATTCTGTAGGAAGGCTCCAACCCCCCACCATTTTGTCTTCTGTAGTTTCAGCGATACTATATCATTGACTGATCTGGCACTGATGACATATTTCAGTCTATGACCACTGATGATGTCACGTTTTTTGACATCAATTCACTCTATGACTGATGATGTCACAATCATTAGTGTGGGCATGAGATAATCATCACATTTCAGTCTGTCATCACTGATAATGTCACACATAATTAAAATTGCCAAGGTGGGCGGCGAACACACACACACACACGCACGCAGTGCTGAGGCAAATGTCAAGAGTGAATTTTACATAATTTGATTTAGAGTGCAGTTTGCCATGGCTATTTATTCAATTTGTGCATTTTATCGATTTTGAATGACAGCTATTTTGAAAAATCCTGACAGGAAGTAAGAAATTCCTGCTCACTTCACGCTTCACACACCACACTGGCGGCTGAGTCAACAAATTCATGCAGTCAACCATTGTGTCAACTTTGACCCGCCAGTTTGAGCTGTGGTGTTGTGGCTCCCCAACCAATCAAAACGCACTCAAGCCCTGTAACAGACTGGTGTGACTGGTTAGGCTACTTTCTGCAGGGTGAGCAGCTGCACACAGCGCGACTTCAGTCAGTCAACTTCACTACAGTTCAGCAACGCTATTCTCTCCGCTGCAGCCTTTGTAGTTATGCAGACTGAAACGTTCACCTTGTGTCCAAAATCCAAAGTCTATATCCGTCAGCTGCAGCTCGTCATAGTTTTTTTTCCGTGAGAGTTTCAGAAAGCACAATTATTATTGTCAACGTTTTTTTTTTTTAATTCATTGACTTTCTTTCCGACTTGAGATGGCTTCTGCGTGGCAAAACGTCCTGTCACTACACCAGTGGATAGTGGAGAATGGAGGTATGATGATTATTAAAACATTTCCACCCATTTTATTGTGAAAGTCATGTGTTTGCTTTGCAGTAAGCTCGTATCTGCTTGTAGAAGAAGCCCCAGGCTAACAGGCGTCAGTGGGGAGATGCAGATGTGTCTCCCAGCTTGCAGATCAGCTCATGCGTCACAATGACTGCTTTGTGGCTCAGCTGACAACACGTCACAGGACCATGGCACTTTTTGATAATGATATTATCTTGTTCCACCTCATCTTCCTAGTGGACAGATAGCAGCAAGTAGGGGGGATAGGGGTACTGAGCACTGAGATACAACCCAGGGTCCCCTAAAGTGTCTGGACTTAAATGCCTTTTGTGGTCCTCAAGTGTATATTTATACATATTTTGTGATTTTATTTCACACTGGATTTGAAAAAGGGTTTGTTTGAAATTGCAAAACTGCAAACAAAAACAATTTTCAAAAATGTTAAAACTGCAACTGTTCTCTATCTGAGACAAACTGGGACAAGTAAGTAAGAATAAAATCTGGTCAGATTTTTCCTAATACTGACGACCAAGACAAAAAATGTCCCCGGTCATCCGAGTAGTGCAGCAGTAGATTCCCTGCCTACCAACATGAGGGTTGGAGGTTCGCGCCCGAATGGAATAGTGATGGTGTGGGGAGGAGGTCCCAGAGTCCCCTCCTGTGTGTGGGGCCTACGAGCTATGCCCCACGGATACAGATCTTCTCCCTACAGCTCAATCAACAAGTGGATAATACCTAGATCTTTCTCCTCCTTGCCCCTAACATCAGACTGCGTTATGTTCCAGACAAGAGGACTGACCCGTGGCTGCTGGTTTACTCGCCCGTCCCGGTGCTGCTCGTCTTCTTGGGGTACCTCTGTGTGGTTTGGGCCGGCCCTCGCCTGATGAGGTACAGGGAGCCCGTCGACCTCCAGGCTTTCCTCATCGTTTACAACTTTGCCATGGTCTGCCTGTCTGCCTACATGTTCCATGAGGTGTGTGTCTGTCTGCCTACATGTTCCTCGAGGTGTGTGTCTGTCTGCTTACATGTTCCACAAGGTGTCTCCAGCCCTGTGGCTTCTGTTTGGATGGGTCAAATCTAGTTTAATGAGGGCCGTAGTGATGAAATTGATCATCAATAAAGTTGATTCAGATTAATTCAATTAAGTGTTTGAATATGTTCAGTTGTCCAGGCTGTCATCGGTAATAGTTTCTGTTTCAACTAGGGCTGCAACTAAGGATTATTTTCACTATTTATTAATGTCGCTTATTTTCTCCACTAATCGATTAGTTGTTTGGTTTATAACATGTCACAAAATGGTGAGAATGGTTGATCACTTTGACATCCACAAATGTGTTCTTTTGTCATGAGCAACAGTCCACAACCCAAAGATAACCAGTTTACTGCCATAGAAGACTAAGGAAACCAGAAAATAATATATCAAGAAACTGGAGCGAAATGCATAGTGCTTACATACATAGTTGTTGCATAGTGGTTTTCTGTACTGTTGACAAATTGTGATATTGTAAGTCGCTTTGGACAAAAGCGTCTGCTAAATGACGTACTGTAATGTAATGTAATTAAAAAAAAAAAAAAAAAAATCTTAATTAAAAATCTATAAACGATTAATCAATTATTTAAAAATAGTTGGCTATCATTAATTTTCTGACAATCAACTAATTGATGAATCAACTACCGGTAATGATTGCAGCTCTAGTTTCAACAGAGGAAGACTCATTTCATGATGGTAATGATGATGATGTATCACTTCACTGAAGCAGTGTTTGAATATTTCCAGTTCCTGGTCACAGCCTGGCTGTCCAACTACAGCCTCCTCTGTCAGCCTGTCGACTACAGCAGCAGCCCACTGCCAATGAGGGTAAGCAAGTGCACCAGCCCACTGCCAATGAGGGTAAGCAAGTGTCCTACAGACGTTTCTGAGTGAAAGTTGGTCTGGGACATGCAAGATTTGGAGCATCGCACTCAAATATTTCACATTGAAATAATTATCACTGACACTCGCAAGATGCAATATACCATAACCAGGCATCTGGGTAGTGCAGCAGTAGATTACCTGCCTACTAACACAAGGGGCACAGGTTCGAGTCACTGTGTTACCTCTGGCTTGGTCGGTCTGGTTCCTCCATACAACATCGATATGGACCCCCACTAAAAACATGCAGAAGATCTTCATCTGACCAGTGACGACAACATTTGAAGTTGGCCCCCGGGCGCTGTAGACTAAGAAAGCTGCCCACTGCTCCTGGCTGGCGACTGCACATGTATCGGAGGAAGCATGTGCCAGTCTACACCTCTCCCCAGATCGACACAGGGGGTGGAGGAACGACCGGGACAGCAGGGAGCACTGGGCAGAAAACATCTGAAAAAGAAAAAGATAAAAAAAATTCCTTTCTACCTGAGATAAGCTGCATGACACATTCTTCCCTTTCCTCCCTCCAGATGGCTCGTGTCTGCTGGTGGTTCTTCTTCTCCAAGATCATAGAGCTCAGTGACACGGTAACCAAAACACCCACAGCACCAGAGAGGTCCCCAGGCCTCGGCTCACAGAGTGTGATAGTCCCCTCTCATCCTCTCCATCATCACTAGGTCTTCTTCATCCTGAGGAAGAAGAACAGCCAGCTGACCTTCCTTCACATCTATCATCATGCCACCATGATCTTCAACTGGTGGTCCGGAGTCAAATATGTGGCCGGAGGACAGTGTAAGTCACCCAGCATAGTGTGGTGTGGTGTGGTTGTATGGCTTTGTGGAGATGTATCCAGGCCTGTGGAGATGTCACTAAGTAAGACACTGAACATTGACTGAAATGGATTTTTGAAGGCCAATACAGATATTCTTTGGTTGAAGCTGCCATTAGGGACTATTTTGTGCCCGTATTCAGTGTCTTTGAGCAGTTTCTTCTTCTTTTTAATCAAGTTGAGTTGTTATGGGGGGCACGGTGGTGCAGTGGTAAGCGCTGTCGCCTCACAGCTCGAAGGTCCTGGGTTCGATTCCCACCTGGAACGCTGAAGGAATGCGTGCCCGTCCGCATGTCCTCGAGTGCCCACCGCCTGCGTGGGGTCATCAAAAGGGCCTTTCTGTGTGGAGTTTGCATGTTCTCCCCGTGCCTCCCAGGGGTTTCCTTCATATAGGAACCCCCTTCACCAAAACATGCAATATCCTGATTGCTAATGTGGTTCCTCCTCTGGTTGTTAAGGGCGCCTGTTCAGAGGGAGGGGAACTGGTTGGAATAGCGTGAACCTCCCACGTGCTATGTCCTACCAGTGAAGCTTCCTCTGTCAGGTGAAAAGAAGCAGCTGGCTAACTGCCCATGTCTCAGAGGAAGCATGGAGCCAGTTTCGGCTCTGCCCAGATCGGCAGAGGGTGGAGTAGCAACCAGGATAAATAAATTAAATTGGCACTAATGGGGGATAAAAATGGGATAAAAAATCGGGGGGGGGGGAATTGAGTTCTTATGGTTTTTCTCCCATTTTCCCCCAATTGTACTTCATAATGCCCCCTGCTCTCCTGTCGATCTGGGGAGAGTTGTAGACTAGCACATGCTTCCTCCGATACATGTGCAGTCGGCAGCCGCTTCTTATCACCTGACAGCGAGGGCTTTCACAGGCAGGACATAGCGTGAGGGAGGATCACGCTATCCACCCCCAGTTCCCCTCCCCCCGAACAGGCGTCCCGACCGACCAGAGGAGACACTAGTGCAGCGACCAGGACACATTCTCTTAATACAGCTTCCCACCCGCAGACACGGCCAATTGTGCCTGTGTGTGGACCATGCGTCTTTGAGCATTTGCTGCCAAAACTCCCCAAATGTGATTCAGGATGTCAGGATGGAAAAGTCCCTGAAACACCTTTACTGTACGCTCACACCAGGCGTCAAACTCCAAACTCATTCGGTCGAGTTGAGAAATGTCAACATGAGTGAATGGGCGATATCGTTGAGACGAAACTCGCCTCATCGCATCATTCGTGCCGCGAAAATATCTGAAAATCACCGCAGTGTGAACGCAGAGTTAGACCATCACCACCCTTAAACTCCATTCAAACCAATGTGAATGAAGTTCTTTGAAGTGGTTAGTAGCTCATGGAGGCAGGGTGAGGGAACTTTTGCTCTGGTCTGTCTGCACTCTTAAGACACACGAGGTTTGTCTCAGGTGTCTGGGTTCAAAATCCATAGACAAAAAGAAGCCAACAAGAACTTGCACACTGACAAAGGGAAGAAGTCCAAAAGAGACCAACTGATTCTACAAAAGGACTGACATTTATTTAAATAACGTGCAAAAACAATTAAAAAAAAAAGTTGTTACTTAGAAAATGTTTCAGGACAAGACAATCTGTTCTGTCCCTAAAGCTGTTGAGTCAACTCATATCCTCGCCTCCATCATATTGGTTCTTGTCAACTATTGGAAACACTTGAGATCCTATGATAATCTCCTTCATTTGGAAGCCTTCTGTATTTTCTGATGCTTTGAGTCGATCTTTATAGCCCAAATTTTACGCACATCTTTTTCAAAACCACTCTGAATATTCTTGCACTCATCTGCTGTGCTACATTGTGCAGCATTCTTCATTGGCCTGGTCAACACCTTTGTCCACATCGTGATGTATTCTTACTACGGCCTGGCTGCCCTCGGTCCTCACATGCACAAGCACCTCTGGTGGAAGCGCTACCTGACCTCACTACAGCTGGTGAGTGCCTCTGGATTTGCTGTGTGGACTCTGGATGGCGAGACATGTGCAATACAGTATCTGTTGTTGGTGAAGTAATTTGATTTTGGTCTGAACGTTCTCCACTGCCTTTGCAGGTGCAGTTTGTGCTGTTCATCACACACACGGGATACAACCTGTTCACTGAGTGCGACTTCCCGGACTCCATGAACGTGGTGGTGTTTGCCTACTGCCTCACTCTCATCGCCTTGTTCAGCAACTTCTATTACCAGAGCTATCTGAGCCGGAAGCAGAAGCACAAATAAGACTTTATACAGGGTTCCCACTCCCAGTCTTTGAAATCCTTGACAGTTTGTGAATTACAGAGAAAAAAGGCCTTGAAAGTTTTTCAAAATAGACATAAATAGATATGGGTTATTGACCAATTTTCTCCCCAATTGTAGTTGGCCAATTTCCCCCTGCTGCCACCTGTCGCTGCTCCACCCTCTGCCGATCTGGGGAGAGCTGTAGACTAGCACCATCATGCTTCCTCCAACACATGCACAGTTGCCAGCCGCTTCTTTTCACCTGACAGTGGGGAGCTTCACCGGCAGAACGTAGCACGTGGGAGGATCATGCTATTCCCACCAGTTGCCTTCCACCCCGACCAACCAGAGGAGGCGCTAGTGCAGCGACCAGGACACATACCCCTAATCCGGCTTACCACCCGCAGACACAGCCAATCATGCCTGTATGGATGCACAACCAACCCGGAGCTAACACGGGGGTGCGAACCTGTGACCCTTGTGTTGGTAGGCAGGGAATCAACCGCTACACTACCTGGACGCCTGTGCAGAATATACATTTTTACGTTTTTATATATATATCAGTGTTGAAACCGTAATTAACCTTGATCCGTGTCTCAAACTGCCGTTTTGGGTAGTACTTGAATTTGAAGGAATTGGGCTGGGAACTTCCTTGAAATGTCCTTGAATTGGATGTTTAAGTTGTGGGAACCCTGATTATGATAAGACATTATGAACAATCACACACTGTGGATTTACCAGAGCAGCTGGCATTGATAATGTGACCAAATATTCTGTCAACTACAGGCATCTTGTAATGTACTGCATGTTCTATGATGGGGTCTCCCCATGTCAACAGTACTTGCCAATGTCCACTAGAGGGCACAACCTGTCCATAATGAGACCAATGTTCCGCCTGCTGCAGCTCTTCCACTGTTCATCCAGATGAGGTGAACGTGAATTTATTCCCTTATGAACTACAAGTATTTTACAGACATGTGCAACCAATAAATAATGGGAATGATTTAAGTCCTGGCTACATTTTTGCATATTTTACATAGAGGATCAGATTCATATAAAAATCAAAAAGACACATTGCATGATTGTACAATTATTTATTTATTTCATAAACTGGGAAATGACAAACATTCAAATGATTGTTTTAAACAAACTGTACATTTTATACACATAAAGTAGATCGGTTTCACCTCTGCAAAATTGCATAGTTGATGAGCCCAAACCCTCCTCCAGAAATACATCCGAAAGCAAAAAAACACAAAATAACGGAATGCAAACACGTTTTTTTTTCTCCACTGCTAAAACAACACAGCAAAATGATATATTTTATTCTACACTTCAGTCTAAAATAGATTGAATGGTGTAGATTAGAGAGATAAAACAGATGAGAGGAGGGAGGGGACATTTCATTTAGAGTCCAGTTGGTGTTTTTGAGTGTTTGGAGTCTGTAGTGAAGCTAAGAAGTAGAACGTGATCTGTAATAACCAGTGGAGCTTTGAATGACTGAAGACATAAGAAATCATTCTTCACCCTCCATCAAATAAGGCTGCAGCAAAATGGAAAGACTTGTTTTGACTTGTGTCCTTCCTCGATTTATATCAAGTAAATACCAGTATTTAACCAGAACTGGATCGAATAGTATTTACAAATAGTTGTTTTTCTTTTGCATTTCTTCTAACAGACTTGAAGTATCAGATGGGTGTGATTTTGCATCACGACAATTCAGCTCATTGTATAGAGTGCCAAAGTCACGCTCCCTTCTGCGTTTGGAATCAGAATACGCACCAAGGGATTTCATCCTCCATTTGTCTACATCTACATTTCGTAAAATGCTTATTAAAATAGTTTTACTTGGTCAAACCAAGTGATTCAACTATATTTAGAATCAGGTGAGACCATCTAACATTTCACTCGGACCAAAAAAAAAAAAAAAAGAATAATATATTTTTTCATGTATTTTTTATATTTTTGGTCTGAGTGAAATGTTGGTCTCTTCTGATTAAAAAATATAGCTGAATCGCTTGGTCGATAAAGTTAAACTATTTTTATAAGCATTTTACGAAAAAGTCTATGGAAAAATTAATTGCGGATGAAATCCCTTGGTGTGTATATATATGTAGATTCCGAACACAGAAGAGGGCGTTCCTTTGGCACTCTATTATCCTACCTGGCAACCCCCACCCACCTGGCTCCTAAGCAGGCCAAAACAAGCCACAAGAATTATGTGCAGATACTATTTGACCCGTGTCTAGTATGAACGAGAACTAGAGAAGATAGAGTATGGGGGGTGGAGTGTGCCCTGCTCCGGGCCTACTCTATGTCTCCGTATACACGGAGGAGATGTGGCTCAGGCTGCGGTCGAAGCTGCCCACCTGGAAGAAGATGCTCTCTTCTGGGCTGGATGAGAACTGGCACCCTGCTCCGCCTTGGAGCTCCTGGGTCAAGCCGAAGCCTGGAAGAGACGGGACAGGAGTCAAGACTAGTGCAGTATGTTACAGTATGTTATGGTCAAGCCGAAGCCTGGAGGAGACAGGACAGGAGTCAAGACTAGTCCAGTATGTTACAGTATGTTATGGTCAAGCCGAAGCCTGGAGTAGACAGGACCAGAGTGAAGACCAGTGCAGTATGTTAGAACATCTTGATGAAATTACCCTATTCACACCAACTTGTATCATCACTACAATTATGGCAATGAGGTAGTAATTATTGTCAGCTATGTGCAAGATGCCACTTTTAATTGACTTTATGCATCTTAACAGTAAGAGTAGGAGTAACCTGGGACTCATATAAGCTGTTTGCTTGTGTAATGTGTTATGTCCTCAAACCTTTTTCACATCAAGGACGCCTAAACGGACAAATTAGACCACGTACCCCCATTTGATAAGATTTTGTCCCAGGGTCCCCCATCTGATAAGACTTTTGCTTTTAGATGTTTTATCACAGAAAGTGTATGAAACCCATGACCAAAATAGTCCTACATTCTGTCATTGTGTTACATATGGATGGAATTATAGTGAAAATGAGTTATTCCCCTTTTTGCTGGGGACCCCCTGGAACCCCCTCAAGGACCCCCTGGGTGTCCCCGGACCCCCCCTTTCAGACCCACTGTGTACGATAAAGGGAAGCAAATGCATGGCCTCACCTGCAGAGCCATTGTTGCTACTGGACATGTGGAAGCCATTGTGCTGATGGGACGTGTAGGCGTGAGAATCTGCCGGGACGTGGACACCGCTGACCGTCTGCTCCATTCTGTAGGAGTCCCCAAAATGGAAGCAGCTCTGAAAGCTGCCTTGGTAGTCTAGGAGAGGACGGAGGGGGGAGAAAGAGAAGACAAAATAGAAACCAAACTTGACAGACTGCCACCAGTGTCTATGACCGATTGTGTTTCCAAGGTCGGCGTCCGCTACATCCGGTTTGAAACTTTATGTGGATTTCAAATTATGACAATGCTATATTTGTGCCTTGCGCTGACGCTGCCAGTCCCATAGAGTTTGTAACATTTGTCCCTCTCAGTTTGTACTCAGAAACCACCGCAGGAGTCACGATAATGTGAATGCAGCCTTTTCCTGGAGCGCTTTTACGCAACTCCCCGACCACAGCGTGGTTTGAGAGACGTCCATGCGTAGATCTTTAACAGGGAAAACAGTGTTTAAGGCATTAGGCCGAGGCTGGGGAGTGACAGCTGAGCCTGCCATGTTGGGCCGCTGAGAGACAGCTTGAATACATGAGCCAGCGTTTCGTTGGCTAATTCAGTGCAGGGAAAAGGCTTCCGGCATGTGGTTTTCCCCACTCTGTCTCTACGACTCTCATCTATCTGTGCACTAAAAACAATGTGACAGAGCCACAGGCTCCTATCTGTTCTCAGAGACAACTTCCTCTCCTCCACGCCTTTTATGTGGCTCTGGTGGCACAGCAACGGTTTGAAGAACGACACGGGGCTGTTCACATGTTCACAGAGTTCTATTAAAAATGATCTGGCACAAGATTTCCTGCAACGGGGAGTTAGGAAAGATTAATAGATAGGCTTTACGTCACTGAATCGCATCCCGCAGGAAACATCTCAGGATATTAGTTTCGATACGCAAATTTAGAATCTCCAAATCTCGGCCAAAGTTAGTCTTTCCCTGAACAAACTCGGTTACACTTAGCAGAATAGCCGTGCAGTGATGTGCGTCCCTGTGTGACCGCTGGAGACTGTGCAGCATCGCACATTTGGCCATTAATCAGCCCTAATTTAAAAATCATGCTCCGTTAGGTCACCCGTAGGGGGCGCTCTTTACACTTCCTGAAAGAATCAGCGCGATCGCACATAAAATGGAATAGCTGTGGCCAAACTCACAGAGACTTTGCATTCTTATGATATAGGATTGGGGCCAACTGACTTTGCTGTTTGCAGTTGCAACAGAGGGTGGGCCGGTCTTACCGTCGTTGGCAGACTGGTGGTGGTGGTAGTGAGAGTAGGGCTTGTGGTGAGGGTGGACATGCTGTTTGTCCAGCGGAGGAGGAGGTGACCCAGTTCCCTTCATGCCTGGGGACAGGAGGGGACCCGGCAACCTGCAGAGAGAGAGAGAGAGAGAAGGTGGAGGGGCGAACGTTTACATCTCCCCACACTGATCTGTCGTTCCCTCAAGATTGCATGAAACATGTCTCTACAAAACAGTTCATACATTATGACATCGCAATCAAAGCTGCAGCTATACATGCGGACCCCGCTAACCACATGACCCAACAAACCCAATGGAGCAGTTAGTGACAGAAGAAACAGTCCAGCCGTGTGGAAACTTGGGCTCCCCACACGTAATCTTCCTCCTACCACATATTATGATCTTAAGTCAACAAACACCAGAGCATTCGAGTGAAACCAAACCCCCGCCAACCCACCGTCGCAGTAACTCCACGCTTTGCCCCCGCCAACCCACCGGTGCAGTAACGCCACGTTTTGTGGTCTCCAGAGAAGAAAGCACAGCCATGTTTACATTCAGGACTTTTTGAGAGAAGGAATATTAGCTTGACATGTTTGTGACTTAGTGGACTCTACCGACCAGGAGGAGGAGGACATCTGAGGGTTCCTCGTAGTGGTTTTTGGCGATCTTGATTACATAAACAATGCTTTGTCCATGCTATTGGACACAGCTGTGGCAAGTCACATTTTCAAAGATGCTAAGGCAACCATTCCCACTGGTGGCCCGCAAAGGTATTGCAAGTGGCCCGCCAAGTCATTTGCAAAACATTACGATCTTCATGGGGGGAATTATTAGTTATTATTATTATGTATGAGAATGCAAAATCGTATGAGAATCGGCAAAAAAAAGATGCCACTCACCGATTGCAGTGGCTGATATTTAGCCTATGAGTTGGATCACATAATTTGTTGTTTCATAATTAATAATAAATAATTACATGACAGTATGATAGAATTTGTGCTCATTCAAAGATAGTGTGATGAAGGGCTCAAAACACTTTAAAACAGGTCAGGTTATTTGTTTATAATGATTTCCTTGTTTCCCTGTCAAAAAAGGTATAAAATCGGTATCGGCCAAATTGTTCTTTTAAACATCGTATTGGCCCAGAATTTTGAAGTAGGTGCATCCCTAATTTGTAATCAATTATATTTGTTAATTAGCCTATTGTAGACAGCCCCTCGCTTTTAATTTCTAATTTCTGTGTGGTGCTGATGGACAGCTCCTTTTTGATCGTCAAAACAAAAAGGTGCTGTGAGAACTTCTCATTTGGCCTCCATACGGTTGATGTTTGGATGTGGGCCGTGAACATTTGTGAGATGTTCAAGTGGGCCACGAGGTGGAGAAGGTTGGGAAGTGCTGTGCTAAGAAGGCACAACTTCCCTGCCTTCCTCAGCCTCAGCATCAAAGGGTCACACTTTGCACTGAGCAAACCACATTTAAGACGGCAAAGAAAACAAAACAATTGCTGATTAATTGCTTAGAAGGTTATAACCAGGAAATGGGAATTCCACCATTTAGAAACACATGTGAGCAAACCACTGTTTGCTTCAAAAAGCTGAAAAATAAAGTGAATGCTATGCAGTGGTTTTCAGTGCGTTGTGCAGGAGGCCTACAGAAGCATGATTTCCCATAACACTTGACATTCTTAGGCATGAATAGTAGTATGTTTTATTATTATTGTAAAGTGAGAATCCGCGCATTTGAAGAGGCATCTTCCACATCAAAAAAAAATAGTTTACAACAGAAATGCAAATCTTACCCAACAGAAAGAATGTCTGACACCATTTCTATATGTATTCAGACACTTACGCGAAAGTTAACAAGAAACTCAAAATGACTCCTGTTTTAGTGCTCAACACTTGACATTAACTTAATGAAACAGCAATCCGGTCCAAATCCAGATAGAGCGCCAACAGACCTGCCTTTAAAACCGAGCGGGCCAATCACCTCCCTGCCTTTAAAACCGAGCGGGCCAATCACCTCCCCAAATATTCAACAGCTACTTAGTAGCCTCTCATGACTGCGTATCAGGAATGCCAACACATAAACTGCTGCTGTGTTACTACGTGCTGCTGTGCTGGGGGAAGCATATGGTTTGCACTAAGCGCTATACGAATGTGATGACAGAGTGTTGCTGCAGGCAGCCGAGCCCTTAGATGACTGCTCGTTGCTGGCCTGGCTGGAGCTCCTATATGACCTCTCAGCCATGCCTGAGAAGTGCCACCCAGCACTCGCAGGGTTGCCACTCTTTCGTAATGATAGATCTCAACTCAAGCACTTTTTTCAAGGACAAATTATTTCAAAATTACGGGCCAAGTAATTAATCGTTAACACTTAACATAAACTCAAAGCAATCTTTGAAATCCTCAGCGTTTCTTCAGTGATCTCAAGATAGGCGACCAGCAATGGCACAGCTCAGCGCTGAGAGTGACACTGTAGGTGGGAAGAGAGTGTATCATCAAGCTTGGCCCAGTAACTTTGAGTTGACGGAGCACACAAGGCTCAAATTCAGAGATTCCAGTAGGCTAAATTCAAGGACCTCTTTAGAAATACAAGCACTTTCAGGTACTTGATTTTGATTTTGATATTCAACATTTCAGAACCGTGGCAATCCAGCACTGCCTCCATGCAGGGCATTCTGCACAGAGTGGTAGATGAAGACAGATCTTGAACAGAAAGCCACAATATGCAAACTGGTTCCTATTGTGAATTATTTATATGACGTTTCTGTTGAAGTACAGAGTTTCAGGCTCATTGGTTTCAGCCATTCTAAATAGAGATCAGTGTTACAAACTGTATATAGATCACATGGAGATCAGCGTTACAAACTGTATCCACCTTATTTTTGGTGGCCATTTTTGCCTGATCTGCCTGATGGGTGCTTCTTCCGGTGTAATAGACTATTTTAACTTGACAAAAAAAATGTCTATGAGGATTTTACAGCCGTTCGGGTGCTGGGATAATGTAATGCATTATGGGTAGTCGGCTAGTGTAGCTAATGCTAGCGGCTAGCGTTAGTTACTTTACATGGCAGTAAAACGCCACTGAATGACCAAATTGATTTAACTTATAACCATTTCGAGTAACACTGTTTCCATATGGACCCCCAGCGTCGGTTAGTTGTTTATAACGTGACTATATTTATAACTTTTATAACGTGCTCCAGCTTCCGGTTTATAATTCGGGTCTGCAGCATAGGTCTGCACTGCAGCCGAGTATAACAAAGGAAATGGCAAGCTGCAACAATAAGTCACGTTAAACCAGACCTTGTAGGCTACCCACAATTATTTTTTACAGTGGGGCATTCAAAAATAAGGTGGATAGATCACATGGAGATCAGCATTACAAACTATATAGATCACATGGAGGTTTTTGGTCAGAGCACTCTGCCAAGGAAGTTATGTTTGAGCCCCCGTTGGTTTGTTTTGTCTTTCTGTCTGTCAGCAGGATATCTCAAAAACTTGTGACTGGATTCCATGAAATTTGGAGGACATGGGCCTGGGGGCAACATTTTGCTTATGTTCTGATCTAGATTTCCACTACATGATTGTTTTTAATCAGTTTTTAGCCTTAACCAAATGGACTTGATTCCAAATCCAGATGTTTGCAAGGGCATTAATTCAATTGAACTTAAAACAAACGTCATATGAATGATGTCTGTGCTGTGGTCATCTGGGTATCCAGTTAGAGGGCATAGGACTCGTACTTGTACACCGCACCATCCAATATGACCTGCAATGGTCCCTCTACAGCACCATCCAATAGTGTTGTAGTACTCGAGACCGGTCTTGGTCTTGAGATCGGTCTCAAGACCACATTTTGATGGTCTCGGACTCGTCTCGGACTCGCCCTCCATCGGTCTCGTCTCGGTCTCGGGCAAGCCGGACTCGGGATTTTATTTCAAGACCAGCCGAGACCACAACTGCAGTGACATCATTACTTGCCTGGGTATATTTGTTTTTACTGTGATTGAGTGTAAAATTCCCAACTTCAATCGCAACCAATAACCTTGCGGGTTGAAAGCTTCTAACGCTGTAGCCCCGCCCCTCACGTTCATGCACAAAGGAAGACAACACGGGTCAACAAGGTGGCTCGACAGATGTCGTCCATCATAATTTAGCAGCAGGAAGGTGGTTTTATGCTTCATTCTGTTCACTGTGTTGAGCCTTTCAGAAGGTCAGTGATATGGAATTAAAGTGTTTCAGATCAAAGGATTGCTGAGTATATACTGTACATCCATTTATATTTTACTATAATTCCTACTGTAAATAATGATTTACAGTATTTAGTTGTTAGCAGAGCAATGGTGTAAACTTTGGTTAAATGGTCTCGCATTTGTCTGGTCTTGGTCTTGGTCTTGGTCTTGTCTCGGTCTCGCCCCCCTCGGTCTTGGTCTTGTCTCGGTCTCGCCTCCCCTCGGTCTTGGTCTTGTCTCGGGTTAGGTGGTCTCGACTCCAACACTACCATCCAATATGACCTACAATGGTCCCTCTACAGCATTGAGGAAGCTCTGTCAAAGTGTCATGTGTGTAGCACCTTGTGTTAGCCTCAACTCTGGACAAGTTAGCCGTTAGCAAGCGTGGCTAATCCATGGCTTGGCACAGGCCCAGGGTGTGCGGCCATGTGTTCCTGCGGAGAGCAGCGTTCCCCCAGGAGCTGCTGTCAGCGCAAACTCAGGAAACAGTTATACTGTTCATATTTTTACAAGCAGCCTCTATGTGCAGCTAAAGTGAATCATAAGCTAATCACTGCCAGCTGCCCGCGGCTCCGCTCTGCTCCACTCTACTCTACTCTAGCTAGCTAGCTGCTCAGGCCTGAGGTATGAGGGGAATCTTTCATATGGCAGATAAATCTCTCCCCTGGTATTCATCTTCACTGACCATCCTCTACTGCTCTCCTTTACCCACTTTTTCCACTCAGCCCACCCAACCCTGTCTCTGCTATGAGAGAGTGACTTGACCTTTGACCCGTGATTCATGGAGGTGGAGTTGAAGGGGATTTTAGGGTGAGGGCTCCAGACTGATGTGCTGCATTTTAAAAAATAGTGAAAGGTCAAGGGGTTAGGACGAGCGCGGAGAGTTCAGGAAGACACGCTTTGCCTACTACAGGAGAGTGACGTGACCTTTGACCGGTAACGCATGAAGATGGTGTTAGGAGATGTTAAGGTGAAGGTTTAGGAGGCTTTGCGTTTTTGAAAGGTCTGAGGAGCCAAGTGTGGTTGGAGAGA
>NC_139632.1:32412716-32462716 GCF_964638095.1 Poromitra crassiceps
CCTCGCACCCCCAATCACACGCAATCATGTGTGTTTCCTGGATTCTTCTATGTAAACTCCTCTCACTCACATACAGTACATACATCACATACATACTGTACACTCCTCTCATACAGTACATACACGCACAAACTAGGGCCCGACTCCGACTGGATTTTTGGGGCCAATGCCGATACCAAGAATATCGGCTGATATATCAATATCAGATATTGATATATCAGCCGATATTCTTTATAGTATATAAAGACATTTTTTGCAATCCCTCAAATATCAAACACTTGTGATGATATGTAATAGAGGCAGGATATTTTACAGTTTAACAATAAACTGTATTGTCCTCACTGGGAATTTAATACTTGTAAAAACACACACACACACACACACACACACACACACACACACACACACACACACACACACACACACACACACAAATAGAACAAATATATAACCTGAATTAAGCAAAAGGATCAAATATACATAAAATGCTGCCTATATAAATTTAAAAGTGAAATAAGATATATCGGCCATCATCGGACAACATAGTATACGCCCATACTGATTTATCGGTGATAGGCCAATATCAGCCAATCATATCGGACAGCCAATTTATGGGTGGGGCTCTGGCACAAACTCGTACACACACACACACACACACACACACACACACAGTAAGAAAGCCATCAAAGCTCATTCTGACATAATGCTGTATACACACATAAAAGCGTGCACACCCACACACACCCAGAGAGCGGACCACAGAGTTCAAAGAAGCCGGGTTTACGTAACACGATGACTTTTGTAACACAGGCGGTTTACGATGCTTGATTCTATCCACTCTTTCTCAATGTTATTCCAGTTTAAAGGCGTGTTTTGCTGGTTGTTGAGGGCAGTACGCACTGTGCCTCCTGAGGACACTCTGGCTCTGGAGCTCTGCTCCGCGGCCTCTCTGGGGAAATCATCGGCCCTAATAGGAAACATGCTGGGACTCAAACACACGTGCACACGTACGCACGCACACACACACACGCATGAGAAAAGATAAAGATAAACAGAAAGGTTTGTCCATCCCTGCTGTAGTGTCCTTGAGCAAGACACTTCCATCAAGGGTTGCCCTGCACTCTGACCCCTCCATAGAAATATGTACATGTAGGTGTATCTGGCTACTTCATGTACAGTACTATGCTACTAGTAGCTATATACTAGTAACTGAATACTAGTAAAGACATCAAAACTGAAATAACAAAAATGTAATTATGCAGTGAGAAAAATAGTATTAAACAAAATCGATCTCATATTTTAGATTCTTTGAAGCAGCATCGTTTCCCTCAAGGAAAAGGCTTTGGAAAGAAATTCATACATCGGCATCAACTTCACGATTTATTGTCTATCTCAAGCATTTAAGCATAAGCCTTTAGATCAAAATGGCTTTAAGATGATAAAAAAAACATAGTACATTACAATCAGGTGTGTCCAAAAGTTTGACTGGTAATGTAGTTACCTGTAGTGCCAATCTAATAGGTTAGGATAGGATAGGGCAGGTTAGGCAGTAGGTTAGCTAGTTAGTAGTAGTAGAAGCTGTTTTTGGAATGGTTAACTTGTTAACTCACTCAGTAGTGTTTATCATAATAGTGAAGTATGGAGAACGAGCAAACACGTTTTGGACACTTGATTGTGTTTAGCTAGATTTAGGTAGACACATTCCATGTAAAGTCCTTTGAGACATGCTTGTGAATTAGGCCTACATACACAAATAAACCTGACTTGCAGTACGAGTTGTTTGGTAATGCTTTGTGTTTTCTCAGAGATGATCTGTTCATAAATGCACCAGCAGGCGTTGTCTTCTGAGGCCACAAACAACACAGTGTCCATCACAGAACATCAGAGGAGCACCACAAGTGGATCCGATCAAACTGCTTTGACAGTTCCTTCTCGTTAAAGCCTGAATCATGTCCGGCCAAAGCGCTGATGTCATGGCTCTGACGCCGGGCTCTCCAGTGGAGATGGGGGACCTTATGAACAGAAAGAGAGCCGGTGATGTGTCATGCTGACCCCGTGGTGACCAGCACAGCCCTCCTCTCCCGTGAGGCACGTCTTAGGGGCGGTGGAGTTGAGTTTCTTTCCAGTAAGACAGCCAGAGGAGCATGTCAGCAGGACCTCCAGGCTTGACCTAACATGATCTCTGTGTGTTCTGCCCAACTGGAGGGTGATAAATAGGTCAATAACAATAAGAGGTGGGGGGGTTCTGATGTGGATTGACACGGTTCTGTGTCACACTGGACCCACACAGTCGGTCAGTACCAGTGTGATGATAATGATAGTGTCAGGCGTGATCCTACATGTAGATGAGGAACGTTTCACTACGTCCAACTGACCTGTGTGTGTTTGTTTAGATATGTTGCTACATTGCTACATTGATTGTTATGGTAAATGTGGGGAAATGGTTACATTGACTGGATGTCTACATTGTTTCCATTTTGGTTTGAGACTGATGTTTCTCTGTGAAGACGTGCCTCTTTATTCACCTTATGTTCAGACCTTACAGTGGGCCAAATTCTTCCGGGTCCTGTTAACACTTCCGGCGGTCACGGCGCAAAATAAGAGAGTTGTTTTTGGAGCGGACAGTGCAGGGGGTAAAATAAAGAACGTAGCCTACTACTTTGAGCTCGGTACACAGCAAGCAAGCGAGTATCCACTGTTAGCCAGGTCAGATAACGTTATCGTCGACAATGACGAGCACTTTCTTGTAAAACATACTCCAACAAAGAAAGCTTCAGATGGTTTTCTCTCCTCCGAGCGCTCGAGCCACTTACAGTACGTCAATAAGACCCGTAGACGTTAACGTAATTCCCTGGAATGCGAGACTTAACGAGCCAGTTACATGGCGTTGCATTCTTAGACATTGCCGTTTGCTTTTATTTGGTATGTTACATATAATTGGCTGAATTATTAGTTAATTCAGAGTTAGATGATATTGGAGCAGCCAGCCATTTTATTTTATTTTTAGCCGGAAGTTTTGACACGACCACACAACCGGGTCAAATGGGCGTGGCTACATAAGGTGAATACACAGAGGTTTCTACAGAAGCCAATCTGAAGAGGTCCATTTGGTCACATGGTACCTCGCTCGTATTAGATTAGATTAGATTAGATTAGCCTTTATCCACAACAAGACGCAGTGACAGCATCATGAGAGAGCCTCACATGACTAGTGTTTTCTAATCACATTAACCAGGAAATAATTCATACAATTGATTGCATAAATAGCACCTTTCTAAACACTCAAAGCGCTTCACATATCAGGAAGGGGGGGCTCAACTCATCCCATCTACCAGTGATGTGTAGCCCCACCCCCCACCTGGGTGATGCACGGCAGTTGGTTTGCTCCAGAACTCTCATCACACATCAGCTAACACAGTGGAGAGTTGAGGACTGAATGTGCCAATTAAGTAACGAGGGATGATTAGGTAGCCATGACTGAAGGAAGGCCTGTTTGTGAATTTAGCCAGGGCACCGGGGGTGTAACCCCCCAGGGCACCGGGGTTACACCCCCCAGGGCACCGGGGTTACACCCCTAATCTTGCGATAAGTGCCGAGGGGATCTTTAATGACCACCGAGAGCCAGGACCTGGGTTCAACATCTCATCCGAAGGACAGTGCTCACTCACAGGACCGAGTCCCTGTCTCTGCCCTGGGGCATTGGGGATATTATTCATGATACCAGAGGGAAGAGCACCTCCTGTCCTCCAACACTACCTCATTACATTACGTCATTTAGCAGACGCTTTTGTCCAAAGCGACTTACAATATCACAATTTGTCAACAGAAAACAACTATGCAACACAATCAATGACAGCTAAGATATTTTGATAGACTAGCACCATGTAGGAAGTAGTTAGAGAAGGAATAAGTAACATGTAGCATTAGTATATATATTTTTTTTTTTATTAAACCTCCAGCACCAGATGCACAGGCATACCTGCTGAGCTTCCCCAGGAAAGCCAGTGAGGTAACCCAGGAGTCAGGACCTAGTGCTGCTGACAAATAGGAAGGTCTGCCTTCACTTCCTGCTAGATTTACCAGTTTTCGCATTTACCAGTAAATGTAGACATTTCCCATTCATGTCCCCATAATGTAACGTATAGAGCAGGGGTGCCCAAATTCTTTCCCATGAAGGGCCAAAACTCAATCTGGGTGGAGGGCCGAGGGCCAAAAATAAACGTTGTGGAATTACATTAAAATGTATTGTGTTTTATAGAAAATTAACATTCTAAATCTAAAATAACATTTCAATATAATAATCTATTTTTTATCTGTTTGAAAAAGCGAGTGCATGTTTCGTTTCGTAGTGGCGATGTATATTGTACTCTTTCAAAACAGCCACTCTGTCTGCAAATGAGACAAACCGCTGTTGAATTTACTTCGGTAAAAAAATACTCGTCTTGCCACTCCGTCCTAAACTTTCTTTTGTCAGTGTGTCACTGCCGTGATGATGATCTGTCCATCTTGCTGAGCTGGTGTAAAGCCAGTGACTGGGGTGGGATCAAATATCAGAGCTCACCCCCCAACCAAGTGATTCAGCCAACCAATCAGGAGCGATCAATCCTCAGACAGCAATGCCTCACACCCGTGTGATAGAGTCGGGGAGAGAGAATACCAGCTGCACAAAATTAACGTTAATAAAATGTTTCTTCAGGAACCCCCTTCACCAAAACATGCAATATCCTGGTTGCTAATGTGGTTCCTCCTCTGGTCGTTAAGAGCGCCTGTTCGGAGGGAGGGGAACCGGTTGGAATAGCGTGAACCTCCCACGTGCTATGTCCTACCAGTGAAGCTTCCCCTGTCAGGTGAAAGAAGCGGCTGGCTAACTGCCCATGTCTCGGAGGAAGCATGGAGCCAGTTTCGGCTCTCCCCAGATCGGCAGAGGGTGGAGTAGCAACCAGGATAAATAAAAGTAAAATTAGCACTAAGGGGGATAAAAATCTGATAAAAAATCGGGAAAAAAATATTTAGGGAAAAAAAAAAAAATCCCAAATCCCAAACCTGGCCCGCGGCCCCCAAATTGGTCAGCACTGGTATAGAGAGGAGGAGGGTGGCACATGTATAGAGCTCAAAACATCTATTTATCTGATGATATGGAGGACTGACCCGTCTCGTGTGCTGTCCATGGCAGCCAGTGGGGACAGGTGGTGCGGGCTGTGGTCCAGGCGTGGTTGTCGGGGCGGCAGGTCGGTGGCAGAGGCCGGGGCGGAGGCTCCGTGATGGGGGGTGCTGGAGCCAGCGTACAGGCCTGCAGAGGCCGGGGCCGAGGCTCCGTGATGGGGGGTGCTGGAGCCAGCGTACAGGCCTGGAAGACAAACAAAGCTAATTGAGTCAACTGGAGTTGCCCTGCGCTCCAGATGCCCTTTGAGCTCATTAAAAGCCATTTCATTGTTTTGACAACCTCCGTCCAATCAGAGGGCTTTGAGAAATGCAGGGTTCTGTGTTTGCACTGTTTGTCATTTGGGGTACATTGTTTGTGCCGCCACGGGCTTTGGCCTCGCTGGTCCCTTCAGCTGCTTGTTCTTATTATATTATAATGAACTAAAACGTTACATCTGTTGACTTTGAACAGTAGGACATTTCAAGGGAGGAATAAGGTTACTCCGTGTGTGTGTGTGTGTGTGTGTGTGTGTGTGTGTGTGTGTGTACAGGCAGCTGTGTGCATATCTAGGTAGGAAATCAGCATTTTTTTAGAGAGCATTTTTTGCCTTGTTTTTCAGGTACAAGTTGAACTTTGACCTGAGACATTTGCATTGTATAAAAGGCATATGTAATACAGGCATATAAACACTCAATTTGTACCACATTTTCTTTGAATGTCTTTCCCACTACTGGAGGCTGGCAACAGGCCCCGCCTCCCCTCTCTCTGTCCCCAACCAGTTGATCTTTCACCCCTTGAGACACGTGTTGAGTGTTTTATATGATTTCTTTGAGATTTGGTTGTTTGCTTGGGACTCTGGCATTTCCCCCTCCTGGTGGCTGCATTTTCTACTGCTAAATACTCGCTTGTTTTCTTTTCTTTCTTTTTCTCGGATCCCCCCCTCCCAATTGTACTTCACACTATTCCCCCCAGTAACCCTCCCCCCCCCCCGAGCAGGCACCCCCGACCGACCAGAGGAGGCACTAGTGCAGCGACCAGGACATATGCCCTTAATCCAGCTTCCCACCCCCAGACACGGCCAATTGTGCCTGTATGGACACCCGACCAAGCCACAAGGTCACACGGGGGCTCGGACCTGCGACCCTCATGTTGGTAGGCAGGGAATCTCCCGCTGAGCTACCCGGGCACCCTACTTGATTTGTTTTCTGATCAAAAAATTTATAATTTTCCCTCAACCAGCATTTAAAACGGAACTTTCAAAGCCAGTGTGACCCTGGTGTGATTGTGTCTGTCTTTGGACGTATCACTCCACGACACTGCAATGCATCTGACCTTTACATCCGTGCAGCTGACATTCAGGCAGGGCTGTGGCTCAGGAGGTAAAGCGGGTCGGCCACTAATCGCTTTGGATAAAATAGGTCGGTGGTTTGATCCCCGGCTCCTCCAGTCTGCATGTCGAAGTATCCTTGGGCAAGATAGTGAATCACTAATTGCTCCCGATGGTTGCCCCAGCACCCTGCGTGCTGGTTTGCCACTATCGCTCTGTGAATGGGTGAATGCAGTTCATTTACCATTCACAAGCCAGTGAACGCTTGTTTAACTCCATAAACATTTGACAATGTTTGTGCAGAGAGACCTGTGGCAAGTCACGCAGAACATCTGAATGTTCTGTCAAGCGCTGAACGACGAGTCCTGCTCGGAGATTAAGATGCTAAACGTCATCTCCTCCCTTCCAACACAGTAAATCTCCTCTCCATCCTTCTGTCCGGTTCTCGTCTGATTCCTTTCCCAGCACCACGGGGAGCGCGCGGCCTGCAAACTGTCTGGGCCAGTTAGGCCAGCGAGCAGAGGAGCAGACAGGACGAGATGAAGGGAGGAGAAGAGATCGCTGCTCCTGGTTTTGCCGTTTCCAGGCCCAGCTGTTCTCAAGTGGAAGCATGCCGAGAGCCCTGATCTGACAGCACTCTGAAACGGTTACAAGCTTGATTCATTACCCACCAATCATCAATCACAGCCCCTAAATACTTTCCCCTTTAGCCTCAACATCTGCTCCCACACCGGCACAACATTCGACCAATAATGGTCTGTGATTGCCTCCAATTTCATCGCGAGCTCGTTGCGCAGCGCGAGAGGGTGTTCTGATCGCGCGATTGCAAGTCAGTTGAAGATTACATTCTGTGGATGTTGCGGATGATCGGTTCTTCTAACAGGTTCTGGATGGGTTGGTAGGAGAAAAGCGCTACAGATGTTCAGAGCGCTTTGTAACACGTGCGGGTGCTTGTATGCGCTCACATCAGTGTGTGGAGGGATAGCAGCCACCCGCTCAACAGCAGGCACGATCAAACTGTGCCGTGTCCTTCCTCCTCTCAGGTTCATCAGGGAACATGCTAATTAGCCTCTATAAAACAGAGAGGGGCTTGTCGTAAGTGGCTGCAGCCATGCTCGTTTAAGTGCTTCAGAGCAGACGTTACAGCCAGCAAACAGGAAACGAGCGCAGCGCTGACTGGAAGCGTGAGTCATTTTCTGCTCCACAAGTGTTAATGATGGGATGCCTGCCCACTTTGCCCAACCTCTATAGCATGCATCCCATTGGCCCAGGAACAAAGGAGAAAGCGATCGTGAAGCTGAAGACCAAATCTGCAACATCTCTGCTGGCATAAGCCTGGAATAACACTGCATCCTCAAATGCCTTGGGATCAGCTTAGGAGAGAGAGACCAAACCACTCAGAACCAGAGGGAGGCAGAAGCTACGAAGCCAAGATTCCGGGGTCCTGTGCGGCATTCAAAGACAAGCTGAGCGTTCACAGTCGTCGACGGCGCGCTGAGTTCCAGCAACAATAACAGAGAGCAGTGGGGAGCCTGGATGGAGGAACAGGCAGCAAACAATGACAGATGTGTCCATAAAGTAAAGAATCTGCGGGACATCTCTCCTGTCTTTTACATTTTGTTACAGCCTCTTTATCTCTCTTTCCTTTGCAAACCTCGCTGTTGGTCATTCATCCATTAGTGATGTGTAAGTTGAAGGTCGCACGTGATGAGATGAATAAACATTTCCAGATTGTAGCTCTTACTAACGAGTTCTGTCATCTTTGCATGACAAGATGAAAGGTTAACATGATTTGACGACTGTTTATTTGGAAACGCTTTTGTCAAGCCACTGGCTATGAAACACAAGCCGAGTGAGTTTTTAAGACTTTCTTCCTAAAGTAAATAATCACGAGTGGTCCAGCAACTAAAATGCAAATAGTTCCAAGCAATGAAAGATGAATTATAGTGGTGTCGTTTGATTAGACTCAAGATTGAAAGGGGAATAAATACATTTTTACTGCCTCATATGGATAAGCAGAATATGATAGGGCCACTGATTCAATGATGACTTCACCAGGTGCAGAGATTTATGTCTTTCAAAACTAACTTTCCGGCCTGTTCTCTGTTTGAGGACACCAACTCCACGGCCCATCTCCTCCATCACACCTGCTCACACCACGGCCCATCTCCTCCATCACACCTGATCACACCACGCCCATCTCCTCCATCACACCTGATCACACCACGCCCATCTCCTCCATCACACCTGCTCACACCACGCCCATCTCCTCCATCACACCTGATCACACCACGCCCATCTCCTCCATCACACCTGATCACACCACGCCCATCTCCTCCATCACACCTGATCACACCACGCCCATCTCCTCCATCACCTGATCACTCCACGCCCATCTCCTCCATCACACCTGATCACACCACGCCCATCTCCTCCATCACCTGATCACTCCACGCCCATCTCCTCCGTCACACCTGATCACACCACGCCCATCTCCTCCATCACACCTGATCACACCACGCCCATCTCCTCCATCACACCTGATCACACCACGCCCATCTCCTCCATGACACCTGATCACATTTCCAACTGCTTAATGATGGAGGACAGGGCTGCGATGGAGGACAGCCTGCGAGTGAGTGATCAGCGTCACAGGACATGACATTATCAAGCCAAACAAGCAAACTAAGAAGTATTGTTTGTTATGACAGCATTTGCATTGTGCCATATGACCTCTTCACCACACATTTCTGTTAGATCTATGCTGTAAATTAGCGAGCTTACTCGTCTCTGTCTGGGACGCTGTTGGCACTGGAGGTATGTCCCCCCCTGCCTTCGGTGCCTGGTGCCCAGGTGGGCTATCCAGTCAAAAGGGCCTTTCTATGTGGAGTTTGCATGTTCTCCTCCCTGTGCTTCCCTCGGGTCTCTTCAATATAACATCAATATGGACACACACTAAAAACATGCAGAAAAACATCGGCTGACCAACGGCGGTTGGAAGAAGTTGGTCCCCGGGCTGCTCCTGGCCTGAGCATGGAGGAGGACGAGCCAGGATGGGTTCAACGTGGAGGACGCATTTCACGGCGCCTCAATTGCATGTGTGTGTGTGTGTGTGTGTGTGTAATGGCTGCCCGTGCATGTGTCGTGCTATGTCGTCTGTGACAAAATAAAGACGGGTTTGTCCGTCCGGTTTCTTCTTCTTATAAAAACGCAACTCTAGGCCATTGATACTTCTTCATGACTTTTTAAAGTAGAAAGGTTACATCATCAGGGTGTTAGTGGTAGTGTTACATCATCAGGGTGTTAGTGGTAGTGTTACGTCATCAGGGTGTTAGTGGTAGTGTTACGTCATCAGGGTGTTCGTGGTAGTGTTACGTCATCAGGGTGTTAGTGGTAGTGTTACGTCATCAGGGTGTTCGTGGTAGTGTTACGTCATCAGGGTGTTCGTGGTAGTGTTACATCATCAGGGTGTTAGTGGTAGTGTTACGTCATCAGGGTGTTAGTGGTAGTGTTACATCATCAGGGTGTTAGTGGTAGTGTTACGTCATCAGGGTGTTCGTGGTAGTGTTACGTCATCAGGGTGTTCGTGGTAGTGTTACGTCATCAGGGTGTTAGTGGTAGTGTTACATCATCAGGGTGTTCGTGGTAGTGTTACGTCATCAGGGTGTTAGTGGTAGTGTTACGTCATCAGGGTGTTCGTGGTAGTGTTACGTCATCAGGGTGTTAGTGGTAGTGTTACGTCATCAGGGTGTTCGTGGTAGTGTTACGTCATCAGGGTGTTCGTGGTAGTGTTACGTCATCAGGGTGTTAGTGGTAGTGTTACGTCATCAGGGTGTTAGTGGTAGTGTTACGTCATCAGGGTGTTAGTGGTAGTGTTACGTCATCAGGGTGTTCGTGGTAGTGTTACGTCATCAGGGTGTTCGTGGTAGTGTTACGTCATCAGGGTGTTAGTGGTAGTGTTACGTCATCAGGGTGTTCGTGGTAGTGTTACGTCATCAGGGTGTTCGTGGTAGTGTTACGTCATCAGGGTGTTAGTGGTAGTGTTACGTCATCAGGGTGTTAGTGGTAGTGTTACGTCATCAGGGTGTTCGTGGTAGTGTTACGTCATCAGGGTGTTAGTGGTAGTGTTACATCATCAGGGTGTTAGTGGTAGTGTTACGTCATCAGGGTGTTCGTGGTAGTGTTACGTCATCAGGGTGTTCGTGGTAGTGTTACGTCATCAGGGTGTTAGTGGTAGTGTTACGTCATCAGGGTGTTCGTGGTAGTGTTACATCATCAGGGTGTTAGTGGTAGTGTTACATCATCAGGGTGTTAGTGGTAGTGTTACGTCATCAGGGTGTTCGTGGTAGTGTTACATCATCAGGGTGTTAGTGGTAGTGTTACGTCATCAGGGTGTTAGTGGTAGTGTTACATCATCAGGGTGTTAGTGGTAGTGTTACGTCATCAGGGTGTTAGTGGTAGTGTTACATCATCAGGGTGTTCGTGGTAGTGTTACGTCATCACTCTGACTCAGACTCTGGGGACTTGAGATATACTGTAGTGACTTGACTACAACACTGGTTAGAGGTGTGTGCACCTGTAAAGATGTCTTGGCCCAGTCCAGGCGAACGGCCATCTTTGCCGTTGTAGAGGTGCTGGGAGGGGGCGGGGCAGTGGAGGTGCTGGGAGGGGGCAGAGCTCTGGAGGTGCTGAACGGACAGACAGTCACTCAGGATGTCCTGCTCCAGGTGGGGGCAGGGCCGCAGCTGTCAGTCAAAAAAAGACATGGGAATACACAGGAGAAATGATTGTACACTTAACGAAATGAGAGAGAGAACTCAACTCATCTGGCCTGCTAGATTAGCCAACCCCAAAACAAAAGCCAGCTTCAGCTTTGTCTATTTGTCAGTCGGACCCTATATGGCACTTTGTTCCCCCTATTTTCTCTTTTTGAAATCATGTGATTGTAATGTTAATTCAAAACAGCAACTCAGCAAATGAGAATAAATGGTCACTGAGGGAGAACAAGCAGATGATTCTTTTTCGAGTCATGCATTGGCCTGGGATGTTTCGGGTGAATGACTATTATACCAACTCAGAGCCAAAGCGAGATGGCTTCTGTTTCTCTCTCTGCCAGCAGTAATGGGGGCAACTGAAGACACATTTCAACTGGAGAGTCGATCACACGCCACGCATAGCCACTTAAAGGAAACCTGCGTCTTTACAGCGATGGAGAGCTAAAGTCACACCCACTTCAGGACAGACCATATACAGTACAGGCAGGGATACTCAGCTTGCTTTGCGCGTGGGCACTTTTGCCAAATGACCAGAGGACAGGGGCGTTAATAAACTTCTGGAGTGGATTGTAGTCCACCCCCCCCACCCATAACAATAAACAACAAAAGTTAGAAATTCAGTTTGTTCACTTCAATTCAGTTCAGTTCTCAAATCTGTTTAGAGTAAACCCTCTTCCCAAACAAATCAATAAAGGATCTCTCCAAAAAGAAAATTAACTAAACATCTCTACTTTGTGTACACAGGATAGATAGATAGATAGATAGATAGATAGATAGATATAGATAGATAGATAAATAGATATAGATAAATAGATATAGATAGATATATAGATAGATAGATAGATAGATAGATAGAGATAGATAGATAGATAGATAGATAGATAGATATAGATAGATAGATAGATAGATAGATAGATAGAGATAGATAGATAGATAGATAGATAGGTAGATAGATAGATAGATAGATAGATATAGATAGATAGATAGATAGATAGATAGATAGATAGATAGATAGATAGATAGATAGATAGATAGATAGGTTACGTTAGTTGAGTACATAATATAAGTGTCTGGGCGGCAAGCAGGCGGTAATATTTGACAATTTAGCTGTAGCTGAGTCAAACTTTTAAATGTGAATTAGAAAATGTTCGGGGGGCCACTCAGCACCCTATCGCAGGCCGCATCTGGCCCGTAAGTTGAGTATCAATGCCATAGAACATTTCACTCAGACCAAAACAAACAAACAAACAAAGTATTTTTTTATTAATATGCTTTTCTGTTTTTGTTTTTGAAGTTTTGGGGCGACTGAAATGTTCTATGGTCTCTCCTGATTCTAAACATAGCTGAATCGTTTGGTTTGACCAAGTAAAACTATTTTTATGAGCATTTTACGAAATGTCTATGGGAAAATAAATGGCGGATTAAATCCCTTGGTTTGTATGCCTAACCCGGAAGTGGGCGTGACTTTGGGTGTCTATGGGACATCTGCCTTAAGGATCAGTGCTGAACAGCTGACCTTTGCCACATATATCTGTAGATTTCTCTGTAATAAAATGTTACAGTCAGTCACTGAGGTACGCAGTGAGGTAGACCCTGAGGTCCTCAGGCTAACAGACACATCTTCAGTGAGGTAGACCCTGAGGTCCTCAGGCTAACATACACATCTTCAGTGAGGTACACCCTGAGGTCCTCAGGCTAACAGACACATCTTCAGTGAGGTACACCCTGAGGTCCTCAGGCTAACAGACACATCTTCAGTGAGGTACACCCTGAGGTCCTCAGGCTAACAGACACATCTTCAGTGAGGTACACCCTGAGGTCCTCAGGCTAACAGACACATCTTCAGTGAGGTACACCCTGAGGTCCTCAGGCTAACAGACACATCTTCAGTGAGGTACACCCTGAGGTCATCAGGCTAACAGACACATCTTCAGTGAGGTACACCCTGAGGTCATCAGGCTAACAGACACATCTTCAGTGAGGTACACCCTGAGGTCCTCAGGCTAACAGACACATCTTGACATCAAGACATTGGCAACAAATAGGGGGAATTTGCCTCAGTAAGATCTGCCTGCTCTTATTGGCCGTAGATTGAACAGTATTGACAACAAGCAATGGCAATGAACTTGAATCCCTGTAAACCCATGTTTCTACCAGTGGTCCTTGAGGGGGTTCCAGTGGGTCCCCACAATTGTTCAACTTAATCATTATTCCGTTTACAAGAAGAAGAACATAATTACAGAATGTACAAGAATGACTATTTTGAACATAGTTTCTCTGTTGTCTCAGATACAGATAGCCGTGAAATTCTGCACAAAATCATATCAAACAATACAAATGTTCAGATTTGGGTCCAAGAAATTAAGGTCTTAATCTGGATTCGGGTGCTTGCATGAGAATCCCTGCATACAGTATGTATAACCTACTGCTTCCCATAGTGTATTAAAACAGCAGAGTCATGCATACAGTATGTATAACCTACTGCTTCCCATAGTGTATTAAAACAGCAGAGTCATGCATACAGTATGTATAACCTACTGCTTCCCATAGTGTATTAAAACAGCAGAGTCATGCATACATGGCGGGGCGGCTTTAGCTCAGGAGGTAGAGCGGGTCGGCCAATGACGCAAGGGTTGGCGGTTCGATCCCCGCTCCCTCCCAGCTGCTGTCGTTGTGTCCTTGGGCAAGACACTTAACCCCAAATTGCTCCCGATGATGTGTAGGCACCCTGCGTGGCAGCCTGCCGCCATCGGTGTATGAATGGGTGAATGTAGACTACCTACTGATTGTAAAGCGCTTTGGATAAAAGCGCTATATAAATGCAGACCATTTACCATTTACAGTATGTATAACCTACTGCTTCCCATAGTGTATTAAAACAGCAGAGTCATGCATACAGTATGTATAACCTACTGCTTCCCATAGTGTATTAAAACAGCAGAGTCATGCATACAGTATGTATAGCCTACTGCTTCCCATAGTGTATTAAAACAGCAAAGTCATGCATACAGTATGTATAACCTACTGCTTCCCATAGTGTATTAAAACAGCAAAGTCATGCATACAGTATGTATAACCTACTGCTTCCCATAGTGTATTAAAACAGCAGAGTCATGCATACATGGCGGGGCGGCTTTAGCTCAGGAGGTAGAGCGGGTCGGCCAATGACGCAAGGGTTGGCGGTTCGATCCCCGCTCCCGCCCAGCTGCTGTCGTTGTGTCCTTGGGCAAGACACTTAACCCCAAATTGCTCCCGATGGTGTGTAGGCAGGCACCCTGCGTGGCAGCCTGCCGCCATCGGTGTATGAATGGGTGAATGTAGACTACCTACTGATTGTAAAGCGCTTTGGATAAAAGCGCTATATAAATGCAGACCATTTACCATTTACCATTTACAGTATGTATAACCTACTGCTTCCCATAGTGTATTAAAACAGCAGAGTCATGCATACAGTATGTATAGCCTACTGCTTCCCATAGTGTATTAAAACAGCAGAGTCATGCATACAGTATGTATAGCCTACTGCTTCCCATAGTGTATTAAAACAGCAGAGTCATGCATACAATCAATCAATCAATCAATCAATCAATCAATCAATCAGTTTAATACATGTCCCAGAAGGGCACTTTGGTTCACATCAGGCAGTAGTGGTTACCATCTGCTGCCCTCAGCCGGGTCGCTGCGTGCGCAGCGCCACCGCAGGCTATACAGTATGTATAGCCTACTGCTTCCCATAGTATATTAAAACAGCAGAGTCCTGCATACAGTATGTATAGCCTACTGCTTCCCATAGTGTATTAAAACAGCAGAGTCCTGCATACAGTATGTATAGCCTACTGCTTCCCATAGTGTATTAAAACAGCTAAATCCTGCATACAGGGAGAAGAAAGGGCTGTTTGTGGACTGAGCTCATTGGAACCAGAACGAAAACAGGAACACTCATCCCCAGCTTGTTTCCATCAGAACTTTGTAGTTTGATAATCAGTGAACCAAACATAAACATACTTTTAGTTTTTTTTGCTATTGTGTCGTGCTATCAACCAGGTTGAGCAAAACATATAAAGATATATAAAAAACGTATTAAAAAAAAACATCTATAAAGTGCATTAGTTACATATATCACATATTTCTCCTCCCCTGCCCCCCCCCTCTGTCTGTCCATCATAGTCTGAACATACATACATACTAGTTGTCTAATAAAACCAAGTCCATTTTTTGAGTTTGTGGTTGGATTGCGGTCTGAGTCTCTGACGTTCTTCAGGATTATCCTGACAGTCGACTCTCCCCTCTAATTATTCCCACAGATTTCAATCACAACAATGAACTAAGTGGCTGGGTAACAGCTTTATCTATCTGATCTAGATCTACACCACACAAATGAACAGCTTTATCTGTGAGTGATCTAGATCTACAACACACAAATGAACAGCTTTATCTATCTGATCTAGATCTACACCACACAAATGAACAGCTTTATCTGTGAGTGATCTAGATCTACAACACACAAATGAACAGCTTTATCTATCTGATCTAGATCTACACCACACAAATGAACAGCTTTATCTGTGAGTGATCTAGATCTACAACACACAAATGAACAGCTTTATCTGTGAGTGATCTAGATCTACAACACACAAATGAACAGCTTTATCTGTGAGTGATCTAGATCTACTCCACACAAATGAACAGCTTTATCTGTGAGTGATCTAGATCTACAACACACAAATGAACAGCTTTATCTGTGAGTGATCTAGATCTACTCCACACAAATGAACAGCTTTATCTATCTGATCTAGATCTACACCACACAAATGAACAGCTTTATCTGTGAGTGATCTAGATCTACTCCACACAAATGAACAGCTTTATCTATCTGATCTAGATCTACACCACACAAATGAACAGCTTTATCTATCTGATCTAGATCTACACCACACAAATGAACAGCTTTATCTATCTGATCTAGATCTACACCACACAAATGAACAGCTTTATCTGTGAGTGATCGAGATCTACTCCACACAAATTACAATGGAACCAACGTTCAGACGTCGTCGTGTGCAACCGTTTGGACAACTTGTGATTTCACACCGATATGTCAATAAACGTGTGTGTACGCATGTTATCTGGTTGAGTGCCCTGCAGACCATTCATCACATATCATTTGGCCTCTGCTTTCTCCACCGCGACACTCCTAACAGTCATCTTTCTCTCCACCGCGACACTCCTAACAGTCATCTTTCTCTCCACCGCGACACTCCTAACAGTCATCTTTCTCTCCACCACGACACTCCTAACAGTCATCTTTCTCTCCACCACGACACTCCTAACAGTCATCTTTCCCTCCACCGCGACACTCCTAACAGTCATCTTTCTCTCCACCGTGACACTCCTAACAGTCATCTTTCTCTCCACCGTGACACTCCTAACAGTCATCTTTCTCTCCACCGCGACACTCCTAACAGTCCTCTTTCTCTCCACCGCGACACTCCTAACAGTCATCTTTCTCTCCACCGCGACACTCCTAACAGTCATCTTTCTCTCCACCGCGACACTCCTAAGAGTCCTCTTTCTCTCCACCGCGACACTCCTAACAGTCCTCTTTCTCTCCACCGCGACACTCCTAACAGTCATCTTTCTCTCCACCGCGACACTCCTAACAGTCATCTTTCCCTCCACCGCGACACTCCTAACAGTCATCTTTCTCTCCACCGCGACACTCCTAACAGTCATCTTTCTCTCCACCGCGACACTCCTAACAGTCCTCTTTCTCTCCACCGCGACACTCCTAACAGTCATCTTTCTCTCCACCGCGACACTCCTAACAGTCCTCTTTCTCTCCACAGTGACACTCCTAACAGTCCTCTTTCTCTCCACCGCGACACTCCTAACAGTCCTCTTTCTCTCCACCGCGACACTCCTAACAGTCATCTTTCCCTCCACCGTGACACTCCTAACAGTCATCTTTCTCTCCACCGCGACACTCCTAACAGTCATCTTTCTCTCCACCGCGACACTCCTAACAGTCCTCTTTCTCTCCGCCCGCCGCTCCTAGAGAGGGAGTGTGCGAGCGTTTGTTTGACATTTGTCCATAACATCTGGCCACTGGGGGATTGTGCTCTACAGCTTATTAACAATGCTACAACACACATGTTTCCCTTTATGACGCTAAGCAAAGCAACACATCGTCCAGCCTGCCACTATCCAGCCCCCTCCACAACAATGAGCCCATTCTCTCCCTGTTTACCCTCGTGCAGGCGGGGAACAGAACGGGCTTTTGACCATGAACATGATGAAATGTGCTCAAACCTGATCTATTGTTGGGGAAATTATTTTCAAACCCATCCGCCTCCGAGCCTCCCAGCCCCTAAAGTAAAGCAGGCCAACGGAGCTGTGAAGAATACGCAGCAGAGCAGATAGCTGACACCTACTGATCTGTTAAGTGAAGCTCCTAGCCTGGCCATTATTGAGGTGGATTAGGTCATGCTGGAAGCTGACCAAGCAAAAGATGGACAGTAGCTTCTAGACAGTTTAGGTTCGAGCTGTGATTCTCAACCTTTTTTGTGTGACACGTGTGTCCGTTTGAGCCGATATGTGCGCACGTGATTTCACCGCAGGTTAGCATGAAATATTCACCTATAGGCTCCTCCCCCCGGCCTTACAAGGAAGAGAGAGAGCGAGATGGTACTGGACGGTCGGGGGAGAGAGAGAGGGCTCTAGGGTGAAACCTGCATGCACACACAGTGCCAGGGCTCCACACACACACACACACACACACACACACACACACACACACACACACACACACACACACACACACACACACACACACACACACACACACACACACACACACACACAGTGCCAGGGCTCCACGTTCAAGAGCACATTGTAAAGAATCACTGTTGGATTGAACCAATTGGATTTCCTGACCCGGTAAGACCCGGAGCGGACCTCTGAGCTGTCAAGCTGAAGGATCCTAATAAAGACCCGGAGCGTTCCTCTGAGCTGTCAGCCGGTGAAACATGCCCCACACACACACACAGTGCCAGAGAAAAGGGGGGTGGGGGAGAAGGGTCTGACCTGCGCAAACCTGCACCACTTACTTCAACACCTGGGTGCGATTTTTATATCATGAAGGAGCCCTGATTTAGTACACAGTAGGTCCACAGTAACCGAGATCACGAGCGCACAAGCGCACGAGAAATCCATTTTGCCACGCTCCAAGCTATTGGTTTAACTCCGTCTCAGCAGTGGACTGGACCAATCAGCATCCAGGAGCAGGTGTGACGACAGCCAGAAGCGAGCCCGTGATAGACGGTGACAGATGGTTCATCCAATCACCTGCCAGGTCATTTTGAACGTGCCTGCCCTTTTCTAAACAGTTTCCAAAGACGAGGTCACAAGGTTCCGTGTAACAAACCATCTGTCAGGTTAGGGCCACGGACCCCCATTTAAGAACATTTGAGATATGATTTTGTTCAGAATTCCATGACTATCTGTAGGTAGAGAGATAACAGTGAGATTATGAACAAAACACATTTGTATACCTTCTCTACAGTAGTTGTGTTAACTTGAAATGTAAGTTTTAACTTGAAATGTAACTAGTTCAAGTTGACTTGATATAAATGAATGCTAAAATCGAACAATTCATCAACTTGCTAGGAAGCCTGTCAGGGAGCCCCACGTTGAGAAGCAGATCTTTCTGTCTTTCTTTCTCTCTCTCCTCCTGGACTCTTGTACCTTCTGTGCGTCTTACCTTTCGACGCACCTGTTGCTCTTTGGCTGAGTGGATCTTGACATGTTTGCGCAGGGAGCTGGGGTCTGTGTAGCGCTTGGTGCAGCCGGGGATCTGACACGCGTACGGTTTCTACAGGGAGGGAGAAGGTATTTCAGGTCAGTTGACAGCGATGTGCAGAGTTCACCCTCAAAATGCACTTTGTTGTAAGAATGACAATACAGAAAACAGCGAGGCAGCTACGAATGAAAGTGGCAGAAGACTCAGGAAGTGAAAGTGTGAAAGTGATCAACAGTGTTTATATAAGGGCAAAGTGAAAGTCCTACCTTTGAGCTGAGAAAGGCACAGAATTCAAAGATGAAGTAAGAAGAGAGCAAGGAGGAAAAAGAGAAAAGACAAAGATCAATTATAAGGTGTCAAATCAGCTCACTATAAGACCTCACACAGACCTCACTATAAGACCTCACACAGACCTCACTATAAGAGCGCACACAGACCTCACTATAAGAGCTCACACAGACCTCACTATAAGAGCTCACACAGACCTCACTATAAGACCTCACTATAAGACCTCACACAGACCTCACTATAAGACCTCACACAGACCTCACTATAAGAGCTCACACAGACCTCACTATCAGCTCACTATAATACCTCACACAGACCTCACTATAAGAGCGCACACAGACCTCACTATAAGAGCGCACACAGACCTCACTATAAGAGCTCACACAGACCTCACTATAAGAGCTCACTATAAGAGCTCACACAGACCTCACTATAAGACCTCACACAGGCCTCACTATCAGCTCACTATAAGACCTCACACAGACCTCACTATAAGACCTCACACAGACCTCACTATCAGCTCACTATAAGACCTCACACATACCTCACTATCAGCTCACTATAAGACCTCACACAGACCTCACTATCAGCTCACTATAAGACCTCACACATACCTCACTATCAGCTCACTATAAGACCTCACACAGACCTCACTATCAGCTCACTATAAGACCTCACACATACCTCACTATCAGCTCACTATAAGACCTCACACAGACCTCACTATCAGCTCACTATAAGACCTCACACAGACCTCACTATCAGCTCACTATAAGACCTCACACAGACCTCACTATAAGACTTTACACATACCTCACTATCAGCTCACTATAAGACCTCACACAGACCTCACTATCAGCTCACTATAAGACCTCACTATAAGACCTCACACAGACCTCACTATCAGCTCACTATAAGACCTCACACAGGGGCTTTACAGCCTGCAGACCTTGTTATTTTGATTTTTTTTTTAAATTCAGGATGTTACAGTTGGCTGCCTACACTTTGTTCCATTTTGCTATTGCATGTCGGTCTAATCCCCTTTCTCCTCCCATTACAGTAACCAAACCCCAATCTCCTGCACGGACAGCATCAATATGACACCATTCATATAAATGAAATGAAATAAAATAAAATACTCATTTTATAGACTAAACTCTACTTTATCAGCAGTATCACAGGACACAATGTTTTAGTTGCTCTGAAAAAATAAGATTATCTTTGAAGAAATCAATGTGCATATTGTTATGTTTTATGACGTGTGCGTGTGCGTGTGTGTGTGTGTGTGTGCGCGCGCCGATGGTAGTGAGGGGATGAGGAGGGGAGGAGGGGGGGGGGGGGGGGCCAAATGAATGTAACAGAAAGGACATGTGTAAAATGACTGCACTGTCATGGCCTCCTCATCGTTTCACATTCCTCTCATTAGCCAAGCAAATAGAGCTCGTAGCTGATTGAGGGATTTTTCCCTCATGGCATTTTTTTCATGCCCAGGAATATGAGGTGGCCATTAAAGTGTAAGGCGATACACGTCTTTATTAGCTCTGCTTCCATACCTCGGCCTTCTCTGTAAATAACACATTGTTATTCCAAGGCGCTCGCAGCGCCACTCATCTCCGCCATGTTTGTTTTGCTAAGCAACGCACCCAATACAGTGCCGAACCCGGAGCCGAAAATAAAGCTCAACTTCTGTCTAGAATAAATATCATTACAGTTTGAAAATGATTTCTCCCCAAAGTGTTTCTGGCAGCGCCGGCGGTACGTAGCTGGCCTGAGCAGGGTGTTAATGCCAGGCCGTAAGCGTCCAGACCAGATCGGCTGTATCGTTTAACCTACTGTGGAAAGAGAGAGTGGTGGTCAATGGTGGAAGAAAATTGTTTTCTGAGGTAAAAGTTAATTGGAAACCTTTAGAAAAACAGAAGTGCTTATTCAAAATCCTGCTCGCGTAAAAGTTCTGGGTGATTTACTATTACATGGACCAAGAGCAGAGACTGCTGGCCAGTAGAGGGCATGGGGCAAAATCTCCTTGAAATACAAATGATTAATATTATATTATGTATTATTAATGAAACAGTACATGCAATGCATCATTTCTGCAACAGAAATGTGTGCATTAGATCTGCTAACAGCTGCCTCTCTTCCTGCTCAGTGGCACCAATGCATTGTCTCACATCCAAAAGCCTGACGTCAAGTAGGGCAAAAAAGTAAAGAGTTATATCCACCATCTGACAAGAAATGACGACATCTGTCACAAATTGATTGCTGGCACAAAAAGTACTGTGGATCAATCGAAAGCCTGTTAACAATTTTAAAGCTTACAGAATAGTTTTTGAGGAAATGTTTTGGGTCATTCTCCAGTGTTAATAACTGTTGATTCAGTGATTTTGGTGACAATTATTTGCAGGTGACAAGTGTTGATTGGAGTGGAGTTCAAAACTATAGAGACGTGTTAAATAAACACCTGGCATAGTGTTGATTCTTACACTCACAGAGTTAAATTGACAGTGATCATTTTGCACCAATTGATACATTTTACTGTAGGCTGCAATTGTTTTTAGCAAATTGATTAATCATATTTTGGAATGACTTCAAAGAACAGATTCAGTCTCACGCCTTTGATTTATAAAGTGAGGATGCCTCAGATCTTTGATGGATGAACTATTCTTTTTTTAAGGTTGGTTGGTTTGAAGTTGGTGAAGTTTTTAGGGACTATTCTAATTTTTTATTTGTTTTGTCAAAGTATGTAGTAACTATCCATACTGATCACGTGACCTCACATTCTATCCATACTGATCACATGACCTCACATTCGGTTTCATTCTGCAGATCAGTCTGGCCTCCAGCCCGCCCCCAGCGATTACTTGCCTTGACACCTTGACACACAACTCCTTCAGCCAATCAGCATCACCGAATCCAATTCAAATCCACTCGGAGGAACGGCAAAAACGTCTTTTCTGCAGTCACTGCACTTTAAAGTCAGTTATTTATTTGTAGGCTTCAAATCCTCTTATTTCACTCAATGACCTTTGTGCCCTAAACATGTTGTGAGACCGACGGCCAAATGGCCTTGCCCCCACCCTGGTGATCAGTATGCTTTACCAGACTAGTAACATAGTCACAGCCCCACAGATAAATAATAATAGCAGATGTTTAGATCTAATAGTGGGGTAAATAAACAGATATTTACTTTGAAATTTAAAATGTAAAAGTGGAGTAAAAAAAAGTTCCCTAAGTGGAAATACTCAACTGCAACTAACCCTAACTACAAACGCCTCAGCTGTACTTAAAGAAACACTCTGCTGATTTTCAACCAGCTTTGTAATTACAAAATGAGGAGCATATCCGAAAACTGTCAACATATTTGAAGTCATTTTTTTTTATTTGACAGTTATTCAGAGTTGATTTGAGTTAAGTTGTGGACCAGTGATGTCAGTTGCGCATGAATGACATCACTGGTCGACAACTGAACTCAAATCAACTCAATAACTGTCAAACTAAATGAATGCCTGCAAAACTGTTTAGTTTTCTGATATACTACTGATGTTGAAATGATACAAAGCTGGTTGAAAATCCTTGAAGTTGAAGTGTTCCTTTAGTACTTGATGTACTTTAGTACTTGATGTACTCGGGGGTTGAAGTGTTCCTTTAGTACTTGATGTACTCGGGGGTTGTGTAGTTTAGTACTTGATGTACTCGGGGGTTGTGTAGTTTAGTACTTGATGTACTCGGCTGGCTGGAGGGTGATACAGTGGGACGTTACTGGGACAGGGGGAGTGGCAGCGATGGCTGACTCAAGCTTTCCACAGGTTAGAGAAACAGACTGTCTCTGTCTGAGCTGGCAGCCTCGGTCCAGTCTGTGACGGGCCCAAACTGTGACCGGGCCTGAGGGAGCTGATCCCAGTCCAGTCTGTGACGGGCCCAAACGGGGAAGTGATCATTGGATGCTCTGTGCTGTGTCAGCCAGTGTGGGCAGAGTGAGAGGCCACACCCACATCACTCACTGACTGACCTGTGCTGTGTCAGCCAGTGTGGGCAGAGTGAGAGGCCACACCCACATCACTCACTGACTGACCTGTGCTGTGTCAGCCAGTGTGGGCAGAGTGAGAGGCCACACCCACATCACTCACTGACTGACCTGTGTGGGCAGAGTGAGGCCACACCCACATCACTCACTGACTGACCTGTGTGGGCAGAGTGAGAGGCCACACCCACATCACTCACTGACTGACCTGTGTGGGCAGAGTGAGGTCACATCACTCACTGACTGACCTGTGTGGGCAGAGTGAGGTCACATCACTCACTGACTGACCTGTGTGGGCAGAGTGAGGTCACATCACTCACTGACTGACCAGTGTGGGCAGAGTGAGGTCACATCACTCACTGACTGACCTGTGTGGGCAGAGTGAGGCCACAACACTCACTGACTGACCTGTGTGGGCAGAGTGAGGCCACACCCACACCACTCACTGACTGACCTGTCTGGGCAGAGTGAGGTCACACCACTCACTGACTGACCTGTGTGGGCAGAGTGAGGTCACACCACTCACTGACTGACCGCACAGTCAAGTGGAACACTGCAAGGCATGGAAATGGGCACCAACTGGGTCTTGGAAGGCAGTTTCATGTCAGTGCAGGAGGGGGTATTAGCACAACTTTTGGGTGTTATACGTATCTGGGCACACACATTCATTCATTCATTCATTTTCTGTTATTTATACCTAGTCGTAAATATTCACCAATCAGCCACAAATCAACAGCCACAAATTAAAGCCTTGTGTGCTGTCATGTGCACGTGTGTGTGTGTGTGTGTGTGTGTGTGTGTGTGTGTGTGTGTGTGTGTGTGTGTGTGTGTGTGTGTGTGTGTGTGTGTGTGTGTGTGTGTGTGTGTGTGTGTGTGTGTGTGTGTGTGTGTTTGTCTGACATGGAAGTGCTGAAGTCAAGTTACTTTCATTCTGAATCCAGCCTCTCAGCAGTCCGGCTTGCAGTGCAGTGAGCAATGTTACCTGTAGCACAGTGAGCAGTGTTACCTGTAGCACAGTGAGCAGTGTTACCTGTAGCACAGTGAGCAGTGTTACCTGCAGTGTAGTGAGCAGTGTTACCTGCAGAGCAGTGAGCAGTGTTACCTGTAGCACAGTGAGCAGTGTTACCTGCAGTGTAGTGAGCAGTGTTACCTGCAGTGCAGTGAGCAGTGTTACCTGTAGCACAGTGAGCAGTGTTACCTGCAGTGCAGTGAGCAGTTACCTGCAGTGCAATGAGCAGTGTTACCTGTAGCACAGTGAGCAGTGTTACCTGTAGCACAGTGAGCAGTGTTACCTGCAGTGTAGTGAGCAGTGTTACCTGCAGCACAGTGAGCAGTGTTACCTGCAGTGCAGTGAGCAGTGTTACCTGAAGTGCAGTGAGCAGTGTTACCTGCAGTGAGCAGTGTTACCTGCAGTGCAGTGAGCAGTGTTACCTGCAGTGAGCAGTGTTACCTGCAGTGCAGTGAGCAGTGTTACCTGCATTGCAGTGAGCAGTGTTACCTGCAGTGAGCAGTGTTACCTGCAGTGCAGTGAGCAGTGTTACCTGCAGTGAGCAGTGTTACCTGCAGTGCAGTGAGCAGTGTTACCTGCAGTGCAGTGAGCAGTGTTACCTGCAGTGCAGTGAGCAGTGTTACCTGCAGTAGCCAGACTATTTGGAGCTGCCGTCTTGAGATGGGTTAAACAGGAGAGGGGCAGGTAGAGTGATGGCCAAAACTGGGAGGTGAGAGAGAGCAAAGGCTGCAGTACTGACCGTGTCCAGGTGGGTGCGCTGGTGCTTGGCTCGGTCGCTGGAGTTGCTGAAAGCCTTCTGGCAGCCGGGGTGCTGGCACAGGTACGGCTTCTCCCCCGTGTGGCTCCTCAGGTGGATCTTCAGGTTCTCTAGACGCGAAAACGCCTTGTTGCAGCCCTCGAACTGTGGAGGACACACACACACACACACACACACACACACACACACACACACACACACACACACACACACACACACACACACACAGGAACACATTAAAACACACACAGATACAGACACATAAACACAAATGCAAATGAGCAGGAATGTCCTGGAACCACCAAGCTCCAACCTTCCGGTCTGAAAAATGAAGCCATTGCAGAAATACCAAAAACTGCAGTTCCTCGAATGGCCACTTGAGACTGGCTCCAAAAGGGAGTCCTTCCCCATTCAGCTCCATGTTAAAATGCCCAACTTTACAGCAGGAATACACATGTTTACAGTCTGGTACCCCAAAAAATGGTCTCTATAGCTAATTTCACCATTCGTAACAACGGTACAACGGGTGCATTTTTATACAACTCACCCGTTTCGACAGTCTGTAGGGGTATCCACACTTTTTTGAATGGGGGCCAGATTAGACGATGTGAAAATACCTGGGGGCGGGGCCAGCTGCTTCTCGTATTATGGGTTATAATAAAAAAAATCACATACAATACAATTGCACTCTAAGGATTTTGTTTACCATTTGAAAACATTAGTTCTGGCCTGTGTTGTTCCTACTTGGTGCTTGTCTACAAACTGTATGATAGAGCTTTCATCATTAGGTGAACTTGCTTGATTAACCAAAACTGTGTGGAGGGCCATTAGTATATTTTGAGAGACAAGCAGGCTGTTTAAAATCGGTCCGTTGACCAATAGCAGGTGGCTGCGGCTCTTCTCGTCCAAATACGGTCACTTGTGGTGTACTTGTGTGTACGTCCATATTTGTATACAGTCTGCTCTAGTGTATGGCTGGAACGCACAGGGAAGTAAACAAATGCCCCCATGTACTGTATGCACACACAGTTACACACACACACACACACACACACACACACACACACACACACACACACACACACACACACACATAAAGAATTAGATCAAAGACGGCAATGCTGGCAAATTGTGCTCCACTGTGGACTCTGTATAGGATATGTACCTCTGTGACTCTGTATATAATATGTACCTCTGTGACTCTGTATAGAATATGTACCTCTGTGACTCTGTATAGAATATGTACCTCTGTGACTCTGTATAGAATATGTACCTCTGTGACTCTGTATAGAATATGTACCTCTGTGACTCTGTATAGAATATGTACCTCTGTGACTCTGTATAGAATATGTACCTCTGTGACTTTGTATAGAATATGTACCTCTGTGACTCTGTATAGAATATGTACCTCTGTGACTCTGTATAGAATATGTACCTCTGTGACTCTCAGGTAGGGTCAGGAACTTGACCACAGGGAGAACTGTGGCTATTTTAGGATGTATTATTGGGATGCGGATGGGATATTATTAAGGATTTTAAGGATTGTATTATGTCTGACATGGGAAAATATGTTTTCTTGGATGATTATCATATCCTTTCATGTTGTGGATTAAAACAAGTTTTCTCTTGATGAAAATGTCAAAGTGGAAAAGGCCCGTTTGGGAAAACAAGAGGTTGCTCAAGAACACGGGGGCACAATAATGGCGAGCATTTTTTTCCATGGCTCTTGAATTACGCGGCCCTTCCAGAGAGCTTTGTTCAAGAACAACACGTCCACTTGAGAGACAGCGGCACGCACCCACACCTGCCGCAAGGCCGCCGGCGTACCTACCTGGCAAGGGGAAACTGGAGTCGGCTGTATAGCGCCGGCTAATGGCTCGTAATGCATAGAATATGAGATGAGTGACTTGTGTATTCTACATGAGATAGATAAGTGACAGTGACTGTAAACAGGCTCATCTCCGACCAGGACCGGCCCATTTGATCCCGACCACTCAGCCAATGAACAGCACAGATTTGTGTTGCCTTATTGATGAGGCTGCTCACATATCCACTCGTAGGCGGACCACACGGCTGATTGGTTGACGAGGCAACATCCCCTATGTGACTGTATATAGAGTCACTAAGTGTATGGCTACAGTAGCCTACATAGAATGGAGAGCATAGTTCAATGTAACCTATGTACCTAAGTTTAACCCCATGTAGGTATTTAGGAGGACGTTAGGGACGCTAGCTTGACATCAATACCCAGCCTTGACTGCCACAGGCCGCAACAATACGCTGACATGAGGATCTTCTGTGCAGCCACTTAGCTGTCACCCTATCTGAGGGCTGCTTGGCTTTTATGTAGCGGTCAGGGAGAGGTGCAGGAGACAGCCAGGTGCCTGCTTGGTTTGATGTAGGGCTCAGGGAGGCAGAGAGGTGCAGGAGACAGGTGCCTGTTTGGTTTGATGTAGCGGTCAGGGAGGCAGAGAGGTGCAGGAGACAGGTGCCTGCTTGGTTTGATGTAGCAGCAGGGAGGCAGAGAGGTGCAGGAGACAGGTGCCTGTTTGGTTTGATGTAGCGGTCAGGGAGACAGAGAGGTGCAGGAGACAGGTGCTTGCTTGGTTTGATGTAGCAGCAGGGAGGCAGAGAGGTGCAGGAGACAGGTGCCTGTTTGGTTTGATGTAGCGGTCAGGGAGGCAGAGAGGTGCAGGAGACAGGTGCCTGCTTGGTTTGATGTAGCAGCAGGGAGGCAGAGAGGTGCAGGAGACAGGTGCCTGCTTGGTTTGATGTACCGCTCAGGGAGGCAGAGAGGTGCAGGAGACAGGTGCCTGCTTGGTTTGATGTAGCGCTCAGGGAGGCAGAGAGGTGCAGGAGACAGGTGCCTGCTTGGTTTGATGTAGGGCTCAGGGAGGCAGAGAGGTGCAGGAGACAGGTGCCTGCTTGGTTTGATGTAGGGCTCAGGGAGGCAGAGAGGTGCAGGAGACAGGTGCCTGCTTGGTTTGATGTAGCAGCAGGGAGGCAGAGAGGTGCAGGAGACAGGTGCCTGCTTGGTTTGATGTAGGGCTCAGGGAGGCAGAGAGGTGCAGGAGACAGGTGCCTGCTTGGTTTGATGTAGCAGCAGGGAGGCAGAGAGGTGCAGGAGACAGGTGCCTGCTTGGTTTGATGTAGGGCTCAGGGAGGCAGAGAGGTGCAGGAGACAGGTACCTGCTTGGTTTGATGTAGCGCTCAGGGAGGCAGAGAGGTGCAGGAGACAGGTGCCTGCTTGGTTTGATGTAGCAGCAGGGAGGCAGAGAGGTGCAGGAGACAGGTGCCTGCTTGGTTTGATGTAGGGCTCAGGGAGGCAGAGAGGTGCAGGAGACAGGTGCCTGTTTGGTTTGATGTAGCAGCAGGGAGGCAGAGAGGTGCAGGAGACAGGTGCCTGTTTGGTTTGATGTAGCAGCAGGGAGGCAGAGAGGTGCAGGAGACAGGTGCCTGTTTGGTTTGATGTAGCGCTCAGGGAGGCAGAGAGGTGCAGGAGACAGGTGCCTGTTTGGTTTGATGTAGCGCTCAGGGAGGCAGAGAGGTGCAGGAGACAGGTGCCTGTTTGGTTTGATGTAGCAGCAGGGAGGCAGAGAGGTGCAGGAGACAGGTGCCTGTTTGGTTTGATGTAGCGCTCAGGGAGGCAGAGAGGTGCAGGAGACAGGTGCCTGCTTGGTGCTGGAGGACATGGGCCAGTTGTTGGTTCAATCCTTGCATCAGACTGTGGCTTCAGAAATGTTTACAAATACAAGCTGGAGATTGTAGGATTCCACCTGTGATGCTTCTTTATCATCAGTAGTTTGAACACTGTAAGCAAATAAGCTGATGAAGAAGACCAGGCGACGTCTCTCTGACTCGAGCTCAGTGAGATAAACTGCTGCTTGTCATGTAGTTGTTCACTGGTTCAAAGCCCACTTGTCAAGCTCTTTATGCCTTCCATGTTGTTGTCAGTATGAAAACTTGTAGAAATCAGATGCTAACATCCATACTGAGGAACAGCTCAGCGGGATGAGCAGCTGTTTCTCTGTCTTTGCATGAAGGGTTGAGTTTGGGTTCGATTCCCGACAGAGGAGAAGTGTTGTTCCTCAAACTGGTCTCCCATCTCTTTAACTTGGCTGGAAATACACTGGCTGACAGAGCGCCTCCTACAGACAGTCAGCCCGCCCAACCCTCAGTCACTTTTGACTGGCAACAGCCAGAGGAAAGAGTAAAAACCACTGAGAAAACCACTCTAAAAAGGTCTGACCTGGTGGCCCAGAGGCTTAGCTTGCTACCCTGCAGTAGTAGATGCCTCAATCACTTTTGAGGTCGTGGGTTCGAGTCTCAAGTCAGTTTTGAATGGCGACAGCCAGAGGAAAGAGGCTACTCAACCTGCTGAGCTATGAGCTGTTTGGAGGTCACTCTCTGAATTCTACACAGTGTTCACACTGACAACAACACAGAGAGCATAAAGAGTGAGATAGGTTGGATTTGAACAGCTGTTTATCTGACTGAGCTAGAGTCAGAATCTGACTAGACTCCTACTAGGAGTCTAGTCAGTCTCTGACTCTAGCTCAGTCAGATAAACAGCTTCTCACTTGTTCAATTCCAACCTACTTCACTCTTTATGCTCTGTGTTGTTGTCAGTCCCAACACAGTGTGTAGAATTCAGAAAATCAGCCCTAAAAAGTTCATAGCTCAGCAGGTTGAGTCCCTGTGTCTGTGTCATTACCTGACAGGTGCATTATTGGTTTGAGTATTATTTCAGTTATTATTATTATTTTTTTTCTACCATTACAGGTTTTCAGGGACTTTCTGAACTGGTTCTGATAAACTGCACAGTTCAGAGATCCCCCCCCGCATACACACACACAGACACACATCAGATTTATAATGTTTTACAGGAGAGATTTAACTTTTTTACCCTGGGTTTCCTGTGGGCGAGAGACATAGGCCGAGTGATAGGGAGAGCGAGAAAAAACTGAATTTGGTTAAAAAAAGTTCAACCTGCCTCTGCCTGTCTCACACACAGGTTGAACTTTTTACAGCGGAATCTCATGTTTAACTTTTTTTAACCAAATTCTGTTTTTTCTCGCTCTTTCTATCACTCTGTCTATGTCTCTCGCCCACAGGAAACCCAGGGTAAAAAAGTTAAATCTCTGCTGTAAAACATTATAAATCTGATGTTTGTGTGCATGTGTGTGTGGGGTGGAGGGGGATCTCTGAACTGTGCAGTTGAACAGTTCAGAACCAGCTCAGAAAGTCCCTGAAAACCTGTAATGGTAGAAAAAACAATTAACATGCAGATAATCTTTTATGTATAATAAATAACATCAATTGATAAACTAAGTTAAAATGATACTAAGGTCAGGTGGTTTGATGACATGCCATTTTTCTTTAATTTACACTATTTTAATCTTAAATATCTTTTTGGGGTATATTATGCTTTATTGACAAATGTAAAGTGTGAGAGAGACACAGAAGGGTGTGGGAGAGAAAGAGAGAGTAGAACATGCAGCAAATGATCACAGGCCGGATTTGAACCGGGGTCACTGCAGAAACGACTGAGCCTTACATGGTACACACTCAACTAACTGAACCACCGAGGAACTCCTGCTAAGTGTCATTTTAAATGTATTACTTCATTCAACAGCCAATCAGTAAACAAATCCTCAAACAAACTGCTAGCTGATGTAGGAGTCTAGTCAGTCTCTGACTCTAGCTCAGTCAGATACACAGCTTCTCACTCGTTCAATTCCAACCTACTTCACTCTTTATGCTCTGTGTTGTTGTCAGTCTGAACACAGTGTGTAGAATTCAGAAGATGAACTTCAAACAGCTCATAGCTCAGCAGGTTGAGTCCCTGTGTCTGTGTTGCAACCTGACAGGTGGATTATTGGTTTGATTCCCAATAGAGGAGACATATTACAGCACCGCCCCTATCTTTCACGTCACCAGTTGTTTACGCCTAGCGCCCCACTTTAATATGCTCAAATTAATTAGAAGTGTAATAAAAACTAAAATACGATTGTTATGCCTATTTCCACTTTTATTCAAATACAAATAAATTATGGATGGAAGACAAAAAAGCATAAGTTAAAGGAAAATAACATAAAGAATGTGATGAAAGCACCTGACTTTAGGGTAAATATAATTTAACTTAATTCATTATTTAGTGTTATTATAAAAAAATATGTATGATTATCTGCACTGTCCTTGGAGCTGGAATAGCCTTATGCATGTTAAGAATTCAATATTTTTTTCTACCATTACAGGTTTTCAGGGACTTTCTGAACTGGTTCTGATAAACTGCACAGTTCAGAGATCCCCCCCCCCTCCATACACACACACACACACACACACACACACACACACACACACACACACACACACACACACACACACACACACACACACACACACATCAGATTTTGAATGTTTTACAGCAGAGATTTAACTTTTTTACCCTGGGTTTCCTGTGGGCGAGAGACATAGGCCGAGTGATAGAGAGAGCGAGAAAAAACTGAATTTGGTTAAAAAAAAGTTCAACCTGCCTCTGCCTGTCTCACACACAGGTTGAACTTTGGCACAAGGTACAAGGTACAAGGCACAAGGCACAAGGTAAGGTGGTTTCATGACATGCAACTTTTCTTTAATTTACACTATTTTAATCTTAAAGATCTTTTTGGGGTATATTATGCTTTATTGACAGATGTAAAGTGTGAGAGAGACACAGAAGGGTGTGGGAGAGAAAGAGAGAGTAGAACATGCAGCAAATGATCACAGGCCGGATTTGAACCGGGGTCACTGCAGAAAAGACTGAGCCTTACATGGTACACACTCAACTCACTGAGCCACCGAGGAACCGCTGCTAGGTGTCATTTTAAATGTATTACTTCATTCAACAGCCAATCAGTAAACTAATCCTCAAACACACTGTGATTTGGTTACTTTCATATTCTACACATCATGGCAAATAATTATTTTCATAAAATAAAATGGAAAGTATTATTTTTATGGTTTTGGTAGAATGCCACTAGAAAATAGCATGTTGTGGAATGTTTAACAAAAGCAATTTTTCTTACGTTTTACTTTTAGACACATAACAGATTAAAATACTCATAACTTCTGATCTGAGACAGCTAACTCAGTCATTCCAAAAGTTATATTTAAGGGAGAGTTTCTAATTTATGGAAATATCAAAAAAATTAAAATGTCAAATTTTCACCATGTGAAGGGTTTTTGAGGGCACCACACATAGCGAGGAGAATTGCTGGGCTGTCCTCAGATACAACTTGGTCCACAGGCTGTCATGCTGTCGGGCTGCGCTTGCTGCTGTCCATTGTCCCCTGACCTTTAGTGCAGCCTGCTGACAGCAGGTAGGGTTACGGAGAAGGACAGAGTGACAGAGTGACAGAGTGACGGGCTCACTGCTCTGAGCTGGCCTCCGTCATTCACTCACACAGCACAGTCTGCAGGGCTCAGTGCTCTGAGCTGTGTTACATGATGTCTCATAATTACAGTGGTGATGTTATCATTGAGGATGTCATAATTACATTGATGATGTTATCATTGACACTCACACAGCACAGCCTGCAGCCCCTTCTATTCACCACCACTCTATCTAATATGGCCGAAACCTAAGCCTGTCATGGTACAGCCGGGTTGGGTGACCGCCCTGATCTGTGTGTGTGTGTGTGTGTGTGTGTGTGTGTGTGTGTGTCAGATGAGTATGAGAGTCTTAATCTGCCCACTTATTGAAACAAACACAGGTCATTCAACTCCTTATACATTAGTTTGTGAGACATACTGTAGCAGGGAGAATTGCTGCCCCCTTCCCTATTTTCTCCCCAAATGTTCTTGGTCAATTCCCCCTGCTGTCCCGGTCGTTGCTCCACCCTCTCTGCTGATCTGGGGAGAGTTTTAGACTAGCACATGCTTCCTCCAATACATGAAGGGCTATTTTTACTTTAATGTAATGGCACTGTTAAAATGGTTCATTTTCAACTTCAAGCACCCAGGATAGCTGCCCAAAACGCATTCCAAAAAATGTCCCATGCGATCACAGCCAAAAGGATTGACTGCTTGAGCCACATTATGGTCAAAGACACAGACACAAGCAACACAGAAACAAAACATACTAGACGTTAAGACAAACTTCACAAAATCAGCAGTCATGAGGCATGCTGCATGGAATGAGGTGTGAGAGAAAATATCACCCTGAAACTGTAGAGCGCTGGTGTTGGACCATCTGTCAAGCTGGAGATCTCACAAGAAAGGCTGTTGTTGGTGACGAGTGGCCCACCCTGATGCATAGTTACTGTGCAGGTTCCAACCTGAGGCCCACTCTGATGCATAGTTAATGTGCAGGCTCCAACCTGAGGCCCACCCTGATGCATAGTTACTGTGCAGGCTCCAACCTGAGGCCCACTCTGATGCATAGTTACTGTGCAGGCTCCAACCTGAGGCCCACTCTGATGCATAGTTACTGTGCAGGCTCCAACCTGAGGCTCACTCTGATGCATAGTTACTGTGCAGGCTCCAACCTGAGGCTCACTCTGATGCATAGTTACTGTGCAGGCTCCAACCTGAGGCTCACTCTGATGCATAGTTACTGTGCAGGCTCCAACCTGAGGCCCACTCTGATGCATAGTTACTGTGCAGGCTCCAACCTGAGGCCCACTCTGATGCATAGTTACTGTGCAGGCTCCAACCCGAGGGCATGGATAACATCTAAAAGTGTCAGAGCAAACAGTGTCCAGAGGAGCCGTATTATTCTAGAGGCAGGTTAATCAAACGTATAGGATGGAGAGAGAGAGGGAAAGAGCATAGACTAACATCACGGTGCACGCACGGTGCACGCTGCCTCCTGAAGAAATATGGCGCCGGACATTTGAGTTTTGAAAACAAACACGGCTATTATTGACGTGCCAAATGTGTCTATTTATGTATAAGGGAAATCATCACTCTTTCATTGCTTTCTTTTCCACCATACAAATTTGAGGCTAAATTATAGTTGGGAGTCCATGGAGGAAAGCGTGTTAATGGTGTAGAGCGTATTATGACTGTGGGAACCAGACTGAGCAAGAGGGAAAACAAGAGCTAATGCCCCCTGCAGGAGAACATTATGCTACAGTCTCATGTGTTACTGCCACCTGCAGGAGAACATTATGCTACAGTCTCATGTGTTACTGCCACCTGCAGGAGAACGTTATGCTACAGTCTCATGTGTTACTGCCACCTGCAGGAGAACATTATGCTACAGTCTCATGTGTTACTGCCACCTGCAGGAGAACATTATGCTACAGTCTCATGTGTTACTGCCACCTGCAGGAGAATGTTATGCTACAGTCTCATGTGTTACTGCCACCTGCAGGAGAATGTTATGCTACAGTCTCATGTGTTACTGCCATCTGCAGGAAAACGTTATGCTACAGTCTCATGTGTTACTGCAGCGCCACCTGCAGGAGAACGTTATGCTACAGTCTCATGTGTTACTGCAGCGCCACCTGCAGGAGAACGTTATGCTACAGTCTCATGTGTTACTGCAGCGCCACCTGCAGGAGAACGTTATGCTACAGTCTCATGTGTTACTGCAGCGCCACCTGCAGGAGAACGTTATGCTACAGTCTCATGTGTTACTGCAGCGCCACCTGCAGGAGAACGTTATGCTACAGTCTCATGTGTTACTGCCATCTGCAGGAGAACGTTATGCTACAGTCTCATGTGTTACTGCCATCTGCAGGAGAACGTTATGCTACAGTCTCATGTGTTACTGCAGCGCCACCTGCAGGAGAACGTTATGCTACAGTCTCATGTGTTACTGCAGCGCCACCTGCAGGAGAACGTTATGCTACAGTCTCATGTGTTACTGCCATCTGCAGGAGAACGTTATGCTACAGTCTCATGTGTTACTGCCATCTGCAGGAGAACGTTATGCTACAGTCTCATGTGTTACTGCCATCTGCAGGAGAACGTTATGCTACAGTCTCATGTGTTACTGCCACCTGCAGGAGAACGTTATGCTACAGTCTCATGTGTTACTGCCATCTGCAGGAGAACGTTATGCTACAGTCTCATGTGTTACTGCCATCTGCAGGAGAACGTTATGCTACAGTCTCATGTGTTACTGCCATCTGCAGGAGAACGTTATGCTACAGTCTCATGTGTTACTGCCACCTGCAGGAGAACGTTATGCTACAGTCTCATGTGTTACTGCCACCTGCAGGAGAACGTTATGCTACAGTCTCATGTGTTACTGCCACCTGCAGGAGAACGTTATGCTACAGTCTCATGTGTTACTGCCACCTGCAGGAGAACGTTATGCTACAGTCTCATGTGTTACTGCCATCTGCAGGAGAACGTTATGCTACAGTCTCATGTGTTGCTGCCACCTGCAGGAGAACGTTATGCTACAGTCTCATGTGTTACTGCAGCGCCACCTGCAGGAGAACGTTATGCTACAGTCTCATGTGTCTTTGTATATTTGAGGGCATTGAGAGAGCTCTGCTCAGATGAAATCCATCACTGCTATTATTGAAGATGTGTGAAAACAGAAGCCTTTTTAGCAGCAGCCTGCCCATGTGACCAGTATGTACAGAGTCTTACCATTAGGCAAAGGTAGGCAACCTTTTCATCATTTTAAAAAGAAACTTACATATTGAAAAACGCCCCTTGCTTTGTTCAGATAAAAAATATTCAATCTTGAGTCATGGCTATCTTAGTATATAATAATGGGCTATCCTATTCAACTTAACTTCTAGTGCAATATTGCTTCTTGACTTTAAGCTTACTTTTATTGTCACTTCTTCACTATTTCCTGCTAAAAGGTAAAAATTTAATGAAATACAGCATCGCGGTTGTATGCGTCCCCCAACAAGTCAGTACACAAATACCTTGAAGCCCACAGCACAATGGTGTGGCCATTCGGCCTTATGGCACTTTAGGCAATGTTTGGGAGTATACCTCAACAACACGGCTAATCGTTTTCAACATGGACAATGGTCCTACCCCTACCTCAAAATCACTCACATCCCCCCAACCACTACCCCCACCCACCCCTCGAATCCCGAATCTTCCTATCCCAGCAAACATCGTCTTAACCGCGACGTCACCAGACGATAGAATTGTGGTTTGGCATCTACCCAGAAAGTCTGACTTAGACTGTCCCTTCAAAACAATAAATATTGATCTCATATTGCTATGAAAACACCACATGTAGGTGTCTTTTGTGTTTTTGTTGAATAAAATGACATTTGATTGACAATTTACCTGTTGTGTGATCAGATAGTCACAGTGTGACGTGCACTCCACGTGCAATGACGACTATTATTGAACGCCCTTTTCTTTTTTTAAATATGAAAACACGTTTATGTCATATAAGTACCCATAGCAAGTGTCTGTTATTGTATTTATCAAAAGCTTCCTGAATCCTCTGGTGTATTGTCCCATTAGACTTGCCGTAACTGAACGCAGTGTGTTCTGGGTCTTGGAAGTTGTGCTGTATGGTGCTGTCTGCTAAATAAATGGTCAAGTCACGTTGGTTACATTATCGTAAATGATATAAAATATATACCTGTCTCATCGCTGGTTGGAATCATGAAACAGAATTAGCGAGGCAGCAATGAAGTTCCAGTAGCCGTCACGTCAAAAGCTAAGTTTCCAATGTTAAGGACTCTATATATGACACAATCCAGGGAGTATATTTAATGAAATCGATAGCCTAATGGTTAAGATACGGGTCCCGAAGCAGGCGCCGCAGGATTGAATCCCTGATGAGGTCATTTTTTTTCTTTCGATGTAGCAACAATCGTTGAATCTGGACATACAGTAGGCTATATGCAACGCTGCTGCATGCACAATGTGCAGATTTGTATCTGAATATCTGAATATAGCCATTGTGGGAGCGGCATATTTCAACGTTGTGGGGAAGTAGAGGAATTACGTCGCTACGATTTCCATTCCGGATATATAATTAGACCCTGACTAGATGTAGTGGTTTGACGTACAGTACACGGTCGTTATACGTGAAAATGTTTGCTGGGATCCCTACCTGGCCGCTCTTACCTACTGTAGCCCTGCTCCCTAGATGGAACAGACGGACATGAACTTTGACCACCAAAATCTAATCAGTTCATCCTTGAGTCCAAGTGAACATTTGAGCCAAATTTGAAGCAAGGCGTTCCTGAGATATCGTGTTAACGAGAATCGGAAACATAAAAACACAGGGGACAGTAGCAGTTTTGTGGACAACTTTTTCCCCCATCAAAGTATCTACTGTTGCTACTAGCAATACTGCATGTAAGCTCAGTCTCAACTTGAAGGTCATGTAGAGAGAGGATGGATTGAAAAGGGTGAATGTCAGGAGACCCCATGCTTACCTTTGCCTTGGGCCCCCAAATCACCAAGTCTCCCCTTGAGTACGCGGTCCTGTTTGGGTCAAAAGGTAGAGCATGGCAGTAATACAGCCAGGCTTAGGGGTTTGATTCCTCCTGAGGTGACACATGCTCAAAATGTAACGTGCTCATGGTACCATAAGGCACTTTTGATAAAAGTGTTTCCAAGAAGGACATTATGCATGTTCAAATGACACATGTCAGTATCTGCCCTCAATATGGTCCCTGTGGAGGTGCCTAGAATTAGCTGGAATAGTTTCTAAAGTGATGAACACGACCCGTAGAGCAAAGTGGTACAAACAGGAGGCCATGGTGTCTTCTGGAGCCACACGGGACAGATATCACCTTTGATATTATCTATGAAAACAGTTTAGACGGCGCTAATCACATTAATTGCTTTAAACATGTTTAGTTTTCCTGCAGGAATGCTCCGTCTAAGGTAAACCGGCAGATCGCCGCACGAAGGGAGAGGCGCTGGGGCAGCGTGGAGGGGTTTGAGCTGCGCTTGACACCATCTCGCCCGGAGTGGGGGGCTCAGTAGCTGGGTAAACATTGGGGGTGACAGGGGGTCTTGACACGGCTGAAGGGGGCGAGAAGGGGGTTGGCGGGGTGGCCGGGCAGCTGATCACAACAGACAGATTATGGGCCCACAGTGTGCGGGTGTGGAGGTGCGGCCCGCCTGAGGCCTTCATGGGAAATGACTCCTGACTGGCAGCAAAAAAGGCCAAACTGTCGGGCCTAAAAGGCAGCAGTGTGCACGGCTCTCTTCACATGCAGCGGCTCATTAGCAACCTAGCAGGAGCAACATGATGGCAACAGACCAGCCGTTATAGACGGGTGTTGGGGGAAACATGGCCGCTGACATCTAGGACAGAAGTCTGATGGAAAGCTTTAATGAACATTGATAGGAGAGAGAGATGGAGAAGATAATGATAATAGTCTCAGCTCCCAGAGAATTGGAGATGTCATTCTTCACCTACCAATCATCTGGGAACTTCTTGTCAAAAATAGTTTCTTGAACGATGGCAAGAACGGCCGCTAACAAAACCTATGCCGCTTTGTCTAGTTGCCGGAAATTACATTCTCCCCCATTAACCTCCAGTAACCTCCATAGTGAAACAAAGTGGAGATACATTCTCCCCCAGTAACCTCGATAGTGAAACAAACTGGAGATACATTCTCCCCCAGTAACCTCCATAGTGAAACAAACTGGAGATACATTCTCCCCCAGTAACCTCCATAGTGAAACAAACTGGAGATACATTCTCCCCCAGTAACCTCCATAGTGAAACAAACTGGAGATACATTCTCCCCCAGTAACCTCCATAGTGAAACAAACTGGAGATACATTCTCCCCCAGTAACCTCCATAGTGAAACAAACTGGAGATACATTCTCCCCCAGTAACCTCCATAGTGAAACAAACTGGAGATACATTCTCTCCCAGTAACCTCCATAGTGAAACAAATTACAAACTGTAACCTCCATAGTGAAACAAAGTGGAGATACAGAGAATCACTTTGTAACATAGAGAACTTTGTAAAACATTGAAAACGTTTGTCCCGAGCAACGTTATTTTTAATTGATTCAGTTTGATCCGTTTACAAGCACACGACTTCTGCATGTCACCGCCCCTTCTGCACAGAGGGCCGTCCTAAAGACTCTGGATTGGTTCTTCAATGTCGTTTTTTTTTACTCTTTATTTGAATTGTTTCCACCCAGTTTGAACAACAAAAGCTGGGAGAAAGAGAATGAGGTAAGGCAAGTAGGGCTGGGTAAAAAAATAAATAAAATCAAATCAATATTCATTTGAAGGAACTGATATTGATTCATAAATCCAAATATCGATATTTTAATATAATACCTTTTCCCGTGTATGCTTGAAGCTTTAACCCTGTTAGACTCTGTTAGACTGTGGTTTGGTTCTTAGCAAGAAAATATCTCGTAAACATTAACATTTTTAATAATACACCAGGTTAAAGGGTTCCTTGTACAATCTACAGCATTAGTTCTTTGAGAATCTCTTTCATATCCAAGCAAAATTGGTAATTGTAACTGAAATATCGTTATTGAATCGTATCAAATGGGGAAATCAGTGGCGAAACCCCACGCTAAAGGCAAGCATTTTCTCTAGAGGTTCTCCTATTTGGAAAGTGTCTGAGCGCGCTCTGTGCAGCCAGGTCGTCACGTCACCTGCACAACTCATAAGTTTCCCCCCAAGAATAATCTCCAGCATTCTCTCTCTTGACAGTGGAGCTTTTCTTGGGTTAGCACTGACGCGAGGGAATCCTTTGATATCTCCTTCAACACTGCAATATTTCTCTCTGGCCTTGGGCAACAGGCCTCGGACTAACGATGGGTAGCTGCCTGGATTCAACTGTTTGGCTGCTAACTAGCATGAAATCCACTATTACTCATGTTTAGAGGCCCCCTGTAAACGCAAAGGCTCTCAGGGCCTAACAAGCTCCACCAGGTTTCACCCAAGACATCCAGGCTCCTTCACTGCCAAAGCTGTCGGATACAGTGAAGCGATATCTTTTCGTGCTCAAAGAAAACACTGCAGAATAAAACATGTTATGAACTTAGACAAGCGTCTTTTTTTTTTTTAGCGTTTGTGCTTTATATGTATGGAGGGGGGGGGGGGGGGGAGTCTGGTGGAAGTCAGTTGGTTTATCACAAGGTGTCTCTCTCTGGTCTGACCGATGAGGAAAACCACCAACACTGTTCGGATGTGTTGGGAGGGGAGGCTGCGGAACGGAGTGGCCAGGCTGCGGCTGGGAGGAACATGTGCATTTAATCTGCCTGCTTCCAAATGCCCTGTGGCAACCACAGCAAAGAGCAGAAAAACGTAAATGGATGAAATTATATCCATATGATTCAACGAGACAGCTAAGGAGAGGCAGGTTTCTCATGCGCTTCGTCAGGATACCAAATTAAACACAGCTTGGCTAAAACATTCGCATTACATAGTTTACACATATCATTTCCACAGCCAAGCGGGACCCTTTTAGCGGCCAGCCTCATCTGTTGTGAATAGCGGCTCTAATTTGAATCAAAGATAGCATTTCTCAGAGCTGGATGGAGATGAATTCACACACACTTGCTTTGTTTTTCCTTCAAGCGTCGCCCCCCCCTCCCCTCCCCTCCCCCCCCGCCTTTCTCCTGCGCTTCGCCCACATTTCGGGAAGCCTTGATTTATGAATGGTGAGATATGAGTACACACAGCAAATGACTAAACGCTGGTGACTGTTGTCCAGATGGGGAACGAACAAGCGAACGGAGCGATAGCTCAGCCGATAAATTGGTGGGAGGAAGTAGTCATGTAAATGACTAAAGAAATTGTTCTGAACAGCCATTTTGCACTCGTGCCTGCAGATTAAAAACTGTGCCGCGGACGGTCCAACAGGACAGGAAACATTCCTATGATGCTAAATGAGCTCACATAATGAGAGCAGGGCCCAGCTGGCTGCTTCCTCTAACAGGCGCTTTGATGGAGATTGAGGAGGAAGTGCAGTGATGGATCTCAACCACTATTGGCAGCGATGGGAAAAGTACACACATTCTTTACTTAAGTAGAAGTACAATTACTTGTGTGTAAAAGTACTGATTCAACTTGTTTACTCAAGTAAAAGTAAAAATGTACAGGCTCTGAAATGTAAAGTATCAAAGTAAAAAAGTATTTCAACCGGCTGTTTCTCTGTAGCTAATTGAAACTCAAGTCATTAATATAACTCAAAGACTATTCAACTTAAAAGATCCCCTTAAAACATGGTTTAAGATTTATTGAGACTATTGATTAATAATTTGTGTGATATGGTTTTTCCACAAAAAAGCTGCACGTACATGTAATGCGTGAAAGCTGGGAGAGCGCGAGACGAGAGAGACAACATTTAAAACTAAACTAACGGGCCTGTTTTGAAAATGCAAGGAGTAGAAGTACATATATTTGTGTTACAATGTAGGGAGTAAAAGTAAAAGATGTCAGAAAAATAAACACTCGGTAAAATACAGATAGCTGAAAATCCTACTTAAGTACAGTAACAAAGTATTTGTACTCAGTTACTTCCCATCTCTGCCTATGAGCCTTTTTCACCGCATCCGTGGTGTGTCTAAAAGGCAGGGTAAACACAGGTCCAACAAAAACATGAATGAGCGGCCCCAGCACTGGAACACCTAAATGGATTGGGAAGTTGGAAACCCTCATGAATGTGTTTGTTGCACCTGTGTTTACCCTGCCTTTTAGACACAAAAGGGCTGCTGTGAAAAAGGCCGATTGCCTTGGCGGAGGCCTGGCACAGTGCACAACAACATGGAGAGGCTTGATGGAAGCACTTAACCTCCTCTGTGATCCAGGGGCCTGCATTCAAACGTCTCACAGCTCCTCAGCCCTGCATCACATTACAGAGCCAAGATGCCATTTCCTCCTGAAGCCGCTTCACCGGTTCACCAGGTTGAGGGGAAAAGCAAAATAGGGTCACATTCTCAAAGAGAGGGAGCGGAATGAAAGGGAAGAGGAGATCTCCTGTGTGTTATCATGCAGTGTTAGAGGATATCTCCTGTGTGTTATCATGCAGTGTTAGAGGATATCTCCTGTGTGTTATCATGCAGTGTTAGAGGATATCTCCTGTGTGTTATCATGCAGTGTTAGAGGAGATCTCCTGTGTGTTATCATGCAGTGTTAGAGGATATCTCCTGTGTGTTATCATGCAGTGTTAGAGGATATCTCCTGTGTGTTATCATGCAGTGTTAGAGGATATCTCCTGTGTGTTATCATGCAGTGTTAGAGGATATCTCCTGTGTGTTATCATGCAGTGTTAGAGGATATCTCCTGTGTGTTATCATGCAGTGTTAGAGGATATCTCCTGTGTGTTATCATGCAGTGTTAGAGGAGATCTCCTGTGTGTTATCATGCAGTGTTAGAGGATATCTCCTGTGTGTTATCATGCAGTGTTAGAGGATATCTCCTGTGTGTTATCATGCAGTGTTAGAGGAGATCTCCTGTGTGTTATCATGCAGTGTTAGAGGATATCTCCTGTGTGTTATCATGCAGTGTTAGAGGATATCTCCTGTGTGTTATCATGCAGTGTTAGAGGATATCTCCTGTGTGTTATCATACAGTGTTAGAGGATATCTCCTGTGTGTTATCATGCAGTGTTAGAGGATATCTCCTGTGTGTTATCATGCAGTGTTAGAGGATATCTCCTGTGTGTTATCATGCAGTGTTAGCGCTGAACCCAACCTGCTTCCAACCTACGCTTTCCCCACAAGATTGACTTTTCCTCCTGGTCAAAGGAACACGGTCATACTGTAGAAATAATTTTCATACAGACATGGAGCCGTATGAACATGGGCCAGTTGTAGGCTACGGTTACCTCTGAGACGTTCTCCACTCCCAACAAACAGCGGGTCAGGTTGCAGTCAAGTGACTGATCACATCCATATCAAGGCTGCTCAATGAGAACAGACAGAAACAAAAGTATCACAGTAGTTCTCCCCTGTGCAAAACTGAACTTTTGTCTTGTGCATTATACAGCACAACAGATTTTAAGTAGTATATTAGTGTTCACGGCAAAGATGTGTAGCATATGGGCTGAATAATCACTGGATACGAGAAGTACTGACATGGGATTTAGAGGGAAGCAAGATCCTACCGGGTGACCTGTCGTTGGATGAAAGGCTACTTAACAGCCTGCCCGCTTTGTCGTGTGACAGGGCTGAGAAGCAGAGAGGTGCAAGTGACAGGGCTGAGAAGCAGAGAGGTGTAAGTGACAGGGGTGAGAAGCAGAGAGGTGTAAGTAACAGGGCTGAGAAGCAGAGAGGTGTAAGTGACAGGGCTGAGAAGCAGAGAGGTGTAAGTGACATGGGTGAGAAGCAGAGAGGTGTAAGTGACATGGGTGAGAAGCAGAGGGGTGTAAGTGACAGGGCTGAGAAGCAGAGAGGTGCAAGTGACAAGGCTGAGAAGCAGAGGGGTGTAAGTGACAGGGCTGAGATGCAGAGGGGTGTAAGTGACAGGGCTGAGAAGCAGAGAGGTGTAAGTGACAGGGCTGAGAAGCAGAGAGGTGTAAGTGACAGGGCTGAGAAGCAGAGAGGTGTAAGTGACAGAGCTGAGAAGCAGAGGGGTGCAAGTGACAGGGCTGAGAAGCAGAGGGGTGTAAGTGACATGGGTGAGAAGCAGAGAGGTGTAAGTGACATGGGTGAGAAGCAGAGGGGTGTAAGTGACAGGGCTGAGAAGCAGAGAGGTGTAAGTAACAGGGCTGAGAAGCAGAGAGGTGTAAGTGACATGGGTGAGAAGCAGAGAGGTGTAAGTGACAGGGCTGAGAAGCAGAGAGGTGTAAGTGACATGGGTGAGAAGCAGAGAGGTGTAAGTGTCATGGGTGAGAAGCAGAGAGGTGTAAGTGACATGGGTGAGAAGCAGAGAGGTGTAAGTGACAGGGCTGAGAAGCAGAGAGGTGCAAGTGACAAGGCTGAGAAGCAGAGGGGTGTAAGTGACAGGGCTGAGAAGCAGAGAGGTGTAAGTGACAGGGCTGAGATGCAGAGGGGTGTAAGTGACAGGGCTGAGAAGCAGAGGGGTGCAAGTGACAAGGCTGAGAAGCAGAGGGGTGTAAGTGACAGGGCTGAGAAGCAGAGAGGTGTAAGTGACAGGGGTGAGAAGCAGAGGGGTGTAAGTGACAGGGCTGAGAAGCAGAGGGGTGCAAGTGACAGGGCTGAGAAGCAGAGGGGTGCAAGTGACAGGGCTGAGAAGCAGAGGGGTGTAAGTGACAGGGCTGAGAAGCAGAGAGGTGTAAGTGACAGTGGTAAGAAGCAGAGGGGTGTAAGTGACAGTGGTAAGAAGCAGAGGGGTGTAAGTGACATTTGTTTTATGTATCAATGAAAGCTCTTGATGAGCTCCTTCTACACATGTGAATTCTAAACCAATCCAGAGTTATTAATCAAAAACCAAAAGACCGAACACTGAACACAACAAACTATTTGAGTGCACTTACGCCTGTAAAAGTCAAGTCGCAAGTCATCAAAACAAGGACTCAAGTCGACTCGAGTCCAAGTCACCAAGTCTCAAGTCCCCATCTCTGATAGAAGTTTTCATATTAGATATTAAATATTGAATTTAATAAATGAAGTCAGGACAAAGTGGTGATTTGTTTGGCTCTCCTGTGAAGTTGGTCAAATGTCACTTCTGCCGCTCTCGTCCTCAGCCTTCAATATGCTCACTAGCTACCCTAACGGCTCATTTGAGTCCATTACAGCGCTCCCAGTGGCCATTAGGAAGCATCACGGGCACAGCCTTCATTGCAAAGGCATCAGGTAACGTGAGCCGGCTGTGAAAAAGCCTGAGTGAAACTCCTCAACATGATCTGTGCTGCGATGATGTTACTGCAGGGTCCTGTTCCACAGCTCTGACACCAGGCTTCAGTCTATCCAGCACCGTTCACTCACACCTGCCTCCTCTCTCCCTCTCTCTCGCTCTCTCTCTCCATCTCTCTCTCTCCATCTCTCTCTCTCCCCCTCTCTCTCTCTCTCTCCCTCTCTCTCTCTCTCACTCTCTCTCCATCTCTCTCTCTGTCTCTCTCTTTCTCTCTGTCTCTCTCTGCCAAAAGCTCCTCTTCCTCTGAACCCTACAATGGGGTGTTATAGACCTCCGTGTGCTCCATGGCTCCTTTATATATCAGTGGTATTGAGGGATGATGGACGTTATCACAATAACAATATGTTTAATTCATTAATTGATCCACTTTATTTCTCTTTTGTTCGACGATTATCGAATATAATCCTCCTCTCTTCACCTCCATCACCTTCCAATAGCTTCTAGCACCTACTCAGCTCTCTCTCCATCTTTGATATATACATGATATAGAGAGTGAGGTGTAGGGCTGTCAAAGAATATTCTATATTCCAATATATATTCGAATATAAAGATTAAAAGAATATTCGAATATGAAAATTATTTTTTTACATTTAACCTTAAGAAAACTGTCCAAGAGGGCAACATAAAAACATGCATCGTTTGCCTGGTTATTTAAAAACATTACAAGGCTACTACTAGTAGGCTCCTACTGTATTAGTACTGACTGAATAAATATGGGGGGGAACAATGTTTATGTTGGATTTTTTTTATTATCTTCAAATAAACATACCAAGTAGTTATATAAGCTCTCTGCTTTGCCACGCATGTACGCATGCAAAAAAAAAGAAGGGGAAAAAAAAGTATATATATATATTTTTAGTATTCGAATATTCAAACGAATATGATTTGCTTAGAGGGAATATTCGAATATGATTTTGGGGCAATTTTGACAGCCCTAGTGAGGTGACATGTGACAAAGGCCCCATGCCGGATTCCAACCCGGGACGTTGCGGTTTACGGTACGTGCCTCAGCCCACTGAACCACCGGGACACACAGACGGCTGTATTTTTACAAAAGGATCTTGGCTTGCGTAGCTTCAAATCCCTGGATCAGCAAAGCCATTGTAACGAGTGCAAGGCCTGAGGTCACAGAGCCGATAGACACAATATAGACACAATAGATATAAAAAGATGGTGTGTTGTGGAACGAGCCGGTATGATGGAGATGTGTTGGCTAAAGAAACAAGAGGCCGTCTGCCTGTCTGGCAGGCGGCTCGTCGTCCACACAGGCCAGAGTTGACACAGCTGTCTAAAGGCGTTTGGGCCACTCCATAACTCTGACGTGACAACAAATAAACATTTCAGAAGCCCTGCGGGTTGCCAAGCCAAATACCTCCACGCCAGAGGCACCATCGTATTCAGACGGAAAACATGCCGGCTAAATTAAACAATAGGTCAAGATGGCATTGTGATCAACACCAGCCCAAGGCCCCGGGGCGAGGAGAGAGGGCTTTTTACGCAACCCTCTGGAGGGGGACCAGACCACAAAGCCCTCTGGGTAATATAGCAGCTGCCCGAGAAATGTGGTGCAACCGAGATGCCGCGGTGCCCGTAGATGTGTGCCAGGGTCGTGTTCTGTTCTGCTCTCTGTGGGTTTCAGGGTCCAGTTTCCAGCTGTGTGGATATGGCTGCTTGCAATATATCAGACTGCAGAACAGGCATTCAACGTGTCAGTCTGAATCACGGCCCGGGCTTATCATGCAGCGTTCACACTTACGCACATCGCCATCCGTTCCCATTTCAATCAATCAAATCAGCACTTTTCACTAAGTGGCCCTCAAGCCCTGCTCACCACCAACACCGTGTGTGCCCCTGTGTGTGTGTGTGTGTGTGCCCCTGTGTGTGTGTGTGTGTGTGCCCCTGTGTGTGTGTGTGCCCCTGTGCTCATTGTCCTATAGGAAAACACTTTGATTTGAGTGCAAAACCACTCCCCATTCCTGTGCAATTACGACCGACTCGACCGACCTGCCAACGGCAAAGAAATGCCGAGGTTCCAGTGTCCATTGGTATTCCCCCAGTAAACGTTTTCATATTTATGGAATATTTTCCTTGAAATTTCTCATCAGACGTGTGTTTATGTTCGCCGTAACACGAGTCGCAGCCTGGCACTTGCTGGCCTCACACAGTTTGCCAGTGAGAGCGCAGGCTGCATTATGAGACTCCATTTTTCTCATATACAAAATATCTATTTCCCGGGTGCACTTTAAATTGTGCATGACCTAATCTAAATATCTTGGCTTTATTGCTTTACAAAATGGAATTGGCACATCTGTGATGCTGATTTTCTGTTTGGTTTCGCCTCTGAAACAGATGCAGTGCAATCTAAGTGACAGTTGCTACGTTAGACGCTCTGAACAATTACCATTACGGGAAGACTGAAAAAAAGAAGAAGAAAAAAATCTGACTTAAAGAATACTTAAAATAACGAAACCAATGTGGTCCTAAACCCGGCGTAACCCTTTTTACATCGATGTTAAACTAATTCCAAAGCTGAACAGATGGGATGTGAAGCAGATGTTTGAGAGTGAACTGCTGAGCAGAAAGCGAGAGCCTCTTTCTGGAGACAGTTAGATGGTCGGGGTGTAAAACTCGATGGGGGAGAGGAGAGCTACGTCCCAGCTTCAATATCAGGTCCTGTACAGTGGCAGACTGCCAGTCACCCAGGATCATAAAGCAGAGAACCATGTCCTCACATGTCCTACTGAGAAGATACAGGATGTTCTCATCTGCAGAGGACGTTACAGCGATGTGACCCCCCCCCCCCCTCTCTCTATCTCTCTATCGCTCTCTCTCTCTCTCTGCATCTCTCTCCCTCTCCTCTCTCTGCATCTCTCTCTCTATCATCTCTTCCTCTCTCCTTCTCTCTCAGCCTGTCTCTCTCTCTCTCCTTCTCTCTCTCTCTTCCTCTCTGTCTCTCTGCCTGCCTCCCTCTCTCCTTCTCTCTCTCTCTCAGCCTCTCTCTTCCTCTCTGTCTCTCTGCCTGCCTCCCTCTCTCCTTCTCTCTCTCTCTCAGCCTCTCTCTCTCTCTCTCTCTGTCTCTCTGCCTGCCTCCCTCTCTCCTTCTCTCTCTCTCTCAGCCTCTCTCTTCCTCTCTGTCTCTCTGCCTGCCTCCCTCTCTCCTTCTCTCTCTCTCTCAGCCTCTCTCTCTCTCTCTCTCTGTCTCTCTGCCTGCCGCCCTCTCTCCTTCTCTCTCTCTCTCTCTCAGCCTCTCTCTTCCTCTGTCTCTCTCTGTCACATTCTCCCTTTCTCTCTCATTATCAATCATTTGATGTGGTTTTGGTAAAGTCTGACTGTTCAAACTGTCATGCACAGTTTATCACCACAAGCAATGCTCAATATTCTTTTTGGATCTGTCTTTTGGGACCTGTACCCCCCCCCCCCCCCCCTCTCTCCTCTCTCTCTCTCTGGTCTCCACAGTGTAAACAGATAGAGCCTGAGCGGAGCAGCGTGGAGAGCTGCTTGACCTGTAGCAAACTCCAACGCTCTTAATTGCTGCACTGAATGCCAGCTGTTATAGTCAGCGTTCGAGAGCGCAACGGTTTCGCTAATGCTCAAAAAATGCTCTCTGAGTGCGCGTTCAACACACACATACCACATCACTGTCATGGCATCGTTCCTCGCCATGAATTCTGGGCAAAAAATGGCTTTTTTGGGGATGACATCAGTTGAGTTGAATTTGCGTCCCTGGCTCCGTTTCTCCCAGACTTCACTTCTTTCTCAAACATTCAAATTGGAGCCGACACGCTGGCCGCAGAACGCTGCGGTGCTCAGCTCCAACATGACACCCTAACATAAACATCTCTTTCTCGACATCATTTATCCATACTTCTCTTAGTGTTTATGTTATACGGTAGCGACTGGCTTGCCCATATATATTAGCTCCTTCAGGGCTGGCCTCGCCTGGTGTGGTGTAGGGCCTGCGTGGCCCTGGGCGGGTGGAGGGATACTGTTAGTCCCGGGGTTGTGGTCTGGCCTGAGGTAGGCGTGCTCCCTGCCCGCTTGTTTGCTGGGAGATGTGACGGTGGGTCGGTCGGAGGTTGAAATGTTGCTCTGGTCTCTCTCCCACGCTAACATCAATAAGCCACATGCACTGAGAGATTTAGCTCTTTTTTTCTGTGACACTTCCAACAGACCTCAGTCCACACTGCGGTGTGTGCGTGGCCGTGTCTGTTTGAATGTGAGGAGCGGGGGCCAAGGATGGGCCGCCCCCGAGGAGAAAAGATCTGTTATGCGTTTGCCTTGTCAATTGCCACAAGCATCGTCTGACCTAACTCCGCCTCCACAATGCACATGATCCATGACCGCGTACAAGCCTGAACGCGTATTATCCCCCACTGACTAAATATAGATTTATATTGCATATAGTTATTTACTACTATTACTACCATTACTACCCTATTTATTATTAAGTCTATCTACTGTGGGGTCTGGTGAATCGTTGGTGAATTGTCTGGTTGTACTGTATGTCTGCACAAAGGGAAGTTTGCAACTGCAATTTCGCTGTATGATTTTATTATGCAATGACAAATAAACTACTATTCTATTCTATTCTATTCTGACCACTAGGGAGCATGTGAGGGCAGGGCTTCTCAACGTGCGTATTATCCCCCACTGACCACCAGGGGGCATGTGAGGGCAGGCTTCTCAACGTGCATATTATCCCCCACTGACCACTAGGGGGCATGTGAGGGCAGGGCTTCTCAACGTGCGGCCCGCGGGCCAAACGTTTCTGGTGGTTCGGTGACATGATGCTATCTGGTCCGATTCTCAATAGGTTCACATGTCTTTCAGAGGCTGTAGCGGAATCAGTTTGAAAGCCAGAGTGAAGGTTCTGGTATCGTATGAAACTAGATGACCTCTGACATCCATTGGTACCAACCATGTCATGGTAGCATGGTAGGTCCGTGTCCTAAGCCGGAGATGCCAGAGCTCCTGTCCATCAGCTCTCCCTCCCTCTGCTGCACGGAGCTGGGTCTGCATCCCTGCATCGCCCCCTGAACGCGACAGAGACCCAGAACACAGCAGAACCAGCTCTCCTCTGTATTAGTAAAGTGACCCAGAACACAGGCAGAACCAGCTCTCTCCTCTGTATTAGTAAAGTCATCCA
>NC_139632.1:32467716-32473049 GCF_964638095.1 Poromitra crassiceps
ACGCATAAAATTTAGGCGTCCTTGTTAACAGAAGAGAGCGTTCACACATACCGCTGCCACGCTGCGCTGAAGCCACGCTCGCGCTGCGCCTACGCTGCGCTGCATTTATCGTTTAGGTCTGCAGCGTAGCGGACGGTCATATCAATATAAAATAAAAGTAGATCAAACTTAAATAGGAAAATATAAAAAAATATCTCAAAGACAAAATCACAACATTGCAAGTTCAGTCCAATATACAAGAAAGCTGGATGTGTGTGTGTGTGTGTGTGTGTGTGTGTGTGTGTGTGTGTGTGTGTGTGTGTGTGTGTGTGTGTGTGTGTGTGTGTGCGCGCGCGTGCGTGCGTGCGTGCGCGCGTGTGCGTGTGCGTGTGGCTCTCGGGTGAAAACTTTGTAACGTTGCAGTTTTTCCTCCATGTTTTACCTTCAGCTGAAAGATCCCCTGCTCCTCTATTATCGGATGAGAAAATTCGACAACTTTTGAACTTGTTTGAAACGACTTCAAAACCAACTGCATCAACTCAAAACTGCACGGCCGTCAAGTGAAATTCATGGCTGTTTTTCTTCGTTCCTGAAAAGTTGGCAGTGTGGAGGTCTTTTCACCTGGCAGTATGTACTGAGTGTGTGTACAGTATCTGAGCCTCTCTAAGCCCAGCCATCTGGAGGAGAAGCCAGCACCATACATCTTCACTGCAGGTAGCAGCAGAGGTGGAGTTGGACCGGGGAGAGATTGGTCCCGACAGGTCGGAGTGTCCGCGGCTCATACGGGTACAAACACATTAATATCAACGTCACTCGGCGCCCGGGCCCAGACAGCTCGTCTTTCAGAGGCATTCAGAGGAAAAGTGGGCTCATGTGCTGAACCGGACTTTTAATTAGCTAATGGCACTCCCTGTTTCATCTCCTGATTGCTCACAAAAGAGTCCATTTACCCAGGAAAACACACGCTGCCTTGGCACCGGCCCGCGCTCAAGCCTCGACGTCTGCTGCCGACCGAGGGGTTTCGCCACTCTCTTCCAAAAATCAGTCTAATAAATCTAAATATATATGTTTGCTGGTTTCACACCGGTGCAAAAGGAGGAAATTCCATGATCTACACTTTTTTCCAGCAGGTCTCGCCATCCAACTTTCCTTCAACAAGTGGTTTGAGTAGAGTGTGTGACGTGTGTGCGTGTTTGTGTGTGTGTGTGTGTGTGTGCGCGCATGCGTGCATGTGTGTGCGTGTGCGTGTGTTTGGACAAGGCCCCGTTAAGCAGGTAATGCTGGGTGTGTTTTCTCATTGTGAAGCGGGTGGGTGGCTCTGTCTGTGTCTTGCTTTTGGCTCTCTCTCATGATTAACACCTCAATCTAAATCTGCTCTTTTAGGGAGGAATTCACCTTTTGTTTTGAAATAATTTGTCAAATACATCTGTCTAATAATAATATGACCCCGGGAAGAAAAAACAGGAACTTTTTTAAATAATGAAAAAGTACCACGCAGGTGCAACGCAAATCTGTGTGACCCCCCAAAAAATCTATAGTGTATTAATTATTATTATTATAAAAAAATATTTTAAAAAAGTATAAACAACTTAGATAAAACTTAATATTATTATTGCCTTTTTGAGATACTAAATGCAACCTTCAGACTGCATCAAAGCCACAAACAGCTCATTAAAACACTCAAGTACATTTGCCTGAACTGCACATTTGTTAAGAAAAGCTAATATTATTATGTTTCTGAAATATTTTCATGTTGACATCTTGCATGTAATTACAGCAGCAAAATTACATTTAAATCGGCTTCCATGCCTCAAAGCACAGCCTCAGTCCTTCACCCCAGCACAACATAACACAGACACTTCAGCTAATAACACACACAACCAGCACAACATAACACATACTCATACTGTACACTTCAGCTAATAACATTTAAATCACACCATTGTTTTGAAGTCTACGTATATCCTGCTGAGATTCCCCCCAAAATTCACAAAACCTGCCATTAGGGTGCAACAATACATGTATTGAACTGTTTAGGTATGAGGCTTTAGCTTCAATACGCATTGCAAACCAAACAAATCTTTCAACTGCTGAACAGTGCAAATCTTCTACAAGCTAGAGCAAAACTGAGACGGAAAAGACAAAAAAAATGCCGTAAATTGAAATAATTGTTTTACCTAGACTGTGAAAATAATACAAATAAATAAGTAAAATAAATAAATAAATTGATTTTAACATTTTTAAAATCAAGGCAATTTCTCTGGCATTTATACTTTTTTAGCTGCATCGAAAATGTACCAAAGCATGACACCGAAGAAAGTGCACATTGCTCTGCTCCTGTCTGAGGTGCGACTCCTATATTATATATATATATATATATATATATATAATATATATATATATATATATATATATATATATATATATATATATATATATATATATATATATATTAAATGCTCTGTCACTTCAACTTCTTTTAGATGGACTTTCTATGTATTTATAGTTCACAGTCCAGCATTCAGACACTTCAAATCCACAGGGCCTGCCTCTGAGAAAGCAGAGCCATATCAAAGCCCGGGACTCTGTCCCGGCCGCTCTTGCTGGATATATTTTTAATATTTATGCAGACAAGAGAAAAAAAAAAGTAATAAACTAGAACAACAGGCGAATGAGGCCTGAAACACAACAGGATATTGAGGGGGGATTATGTCGTTTCCTTTTCGCCCGTGTGTCCCTGCTCGCCTGCCCGGCCCGGCCCGGCCCACACAACAGCCCCGGGCCACCTTTAATTGGACAAGGGGAACCAAAAAGTACCTTCTAAAAGTGAACCGAGCTTTTTAAGTGCCTCAGACTCCGCCCCCTTTACATATGGATGGAGGCCGTCTTTTATGTGGAATTTCTTAAAATATGAGCCAGGTACGGACGGTGACACGAGCAGAGCCGGGATACGACTCGTGTGTTGTGATAATGACTTGTTCCTGCCAAGACACGGCATGGAGCAAATGCTGTGCAGCTGTTAAGAAGAGAGGGAGAGGGAGAGAGAGAGGGAGAGAGAGGGAGAGAGACAGAGAGAGAGGGAGAGAGAGAGAGAGAGAGAGAGAGGGAGAGAGAGAGGGGGGGAGAGAGAGAGAGGGAGAGAGGGAGAAAGAGAGAGAGGGGGGGAGAGAGAGAGAGAGAAGGAGAGAGAGAGGGAGAGAGAGAGAGAGAGGGAGAGAGAGAGGGAGAGAGAGAGAGAGGGGGGGAGAGAGAGAGAGAGGGAGAGAGAGAGAGAGAGAGAGAGAGAGAGAGAGAGAGAGAGAGAGAGAGAGGAGTGTTATGTTTGGATGTGAGAAGAGCCTTGCCTCATAGGCCACTGGAATCTGCCGCTGGAAAGCTAATAAAGAGATTAGCCTGAGCATTTGGTCCTTAATCAAAAACGTCTCATCTGTTTCCTCTATTCGAATTGCTGGAATTCTTCAATGCCTTTGTCTATTGCACGAGCACAACAAACACAACAGACATCACTGTCTATTGCACGAGCACAACAAACACAACAGACATCATTGTTAGTGGCCAGAAAGCACAACAAAAGTATACAACAAGACTGAAGCGCATGAGCAAGCACACTCAAGACACATACACAGCATTCCTACAAGTACATACCACTTACTCTAAAACCCACATAGACTCTCTGCAAACAAACACTGTTACAAACACACACGTATGGTTTATTTTCCCTGGACCTCCGAGTTTATCTGTCGAATTTCCAAACCAACATACATCCAGTCCCTGCTGATTAGATGTGTTGATTCAAGCCTGCAAAACATTTCACTCCTCTGTTGACGTTGCGTCGGAAAAGCGAGCGCGTTACTGTACGTGGAATCAATACTTCCTATTGTGGGAGTCAATGGAAACAATATTCCCAGTTTTCACATGAGTGCACGGTCGTGGGTGACTGGGAGGTGAGGCTGTGTGGAGCTCATGTCCCCAGACAGAGTCCAGTGGCTCGTCCACACTGGGCCCAATTGTTCTGCAGTTACACATCTGGTAAACATCTCCCAACACAAACACATAAACACCCGTACGCACACTGGTACACACACCTTCACAATGCTACATTGATGCATACACCTATACTGTACACACACGCAGACTTAGACACACAAACATTCACTCAGCGTCTATGCTGTCCTGTCCGAGTGTCGGTCCGAGTGTAACTCTGAGACACAGCCGGCCCGCGTGGCGCTTCAAGACGAGTGTAACCCTGAGACACACCCGGCCCGCGTGGCGCTCCGAGACGCAGAGGGGAAAAGAGAACAGAATGAGAGCCTTTAATACATATGCAGAGATCTGTGTCAAAGCAGAATTAACAGTTGGGTCACGTACAGCGCCGCAAATTACTTCCAAACTTCTCGTTTATGCGAGGCCAAAAAGGCAGAAACACTAACACCCCCGAGTGAGCTAACGCAGGAGGAGCAGCAGCAACAGGCGAGTGAGCTAACGCAGGAGGAGCAGCAGCAACAGGCGGGCGTGTGTCTTTTTGGCCTCAATCAACGCTTCACCTCAGATGTGCTAAAAACAAGTATGAGATGTGCCAATATCCAACACCGCAGAAAATTACCATAAAACACAGCTTTCTATTGCCTCTAAAGCTCTCTCGCCTCAGCTAATTTTACAAGCCGCTCTTAGACAAAATTATTTAGAAAATAAACAAGATCTGGATCTTTTCAGATAAAAAGACTTGAAATAAAACAGGTGCCGCAGAAATATTGCAGACTCGGTTTTTGGATAATTAGGACTTGGACGGTTTCCTGGACTTGAAGAAGAGCACTTGTGACAGGCGCTTTGGGTGAAGCCGTGAATTGAGCAAGACTAGAAAATGTTACGGAGCGTCCCTCTGTGGCTCGCTTCTCCAGACTACTACATTTCTCCCCGTGTTTGGCTTGGATAGAAAGCCAATTCACTTAATACTTGTGGGACAGCTAAACATTTAAAGCTCCCATTTAAGGGGATCAAGTGTAGGCATTGTTTGGTTATGTTAACCAGATGTGTTGGCTTTTCATGATCTGAATCCCTTCTCAAAAAACACAGTGCTCGTGAAAATAAACATGGCTTCGCCCTACACAAATTGTGGACTAATTGTGTATTTGGACTAAATCATTCTTAAGGTTGGAGGGCTTTTTCCATTTGCTGAGGGATGCGGAGGAATGACAGCTTGACATTGATTAGTGTGTTGACTTGTGGAATTTGAGCCGTACCTGTAAAAAAAATAAAAAATAAAATGCAACCACAAATCTATTTCTACAGTGACGAGGTAGCGCCATGGCTGTAACAGTCTGTAACAGTCCACATCTTCAGTGGGGAAAACCTCT
>NC_139632.1:32473249-32510749 GCF_964638095.1 Poromitra crassiceps
CGTGACTTTGGGTGTCTATGGGACATCTGCCTTAAGGATCAGTGCTGAACAGCTGACCTTTGCCACATATATCAGTAGATTTCTCTGTAATAAAATGTTACAGTCAGTCACTGAGGTATGCAGTGAGGTAGACCCTGAGGTCCTCAGGCTAACAGACACATCTTCAGTGGGGTAGACCCTGAGGTCCTCAGGCTAACATACACATCTTCAGTGAGGTAGACCCTGAGGTCCTCAGGCTAACATACACATCTTCAGTGAGGTACACCCTGAGGTCCTCAGGCTAACAGACACATCTTCAGTGAGGTACACCCTGAGGTCCTCAGGCTAACAGACACATCTTCAGTGAGGTACACCCTGAGGTCCTCAGGCTAACAGACACATCTTCAGTGAGGTACACCCTGAGGTCCTCAGGCTAACAGACACATCTTCAGTGAGGTACACCCTGAGGTCATCAGGCTAACAGACACATCTTCAGTGAGGTACACCCTGAGGTCCTCAGGCTAACAGGCACATCTTCAGTGAGGTACACCCTGAGGTCCTCAGGCTAACAGACACATCTTCAGTGAGGTACACCCTGAGGTCCTCAGGCTAACAGACACATCTTCAGTGAGGTACACCCTGAGGTGCTCAGGCTAACAGACACATCTTCAGTGAGGTACACCCTGAGGTCCTCAGGCTAACAGACACATCTTCAGTGAGGTACACCCTGAGGTCCTCAGGCTAACAGACACATCTTCAGTGAGGTACACCCTGAGGTCCTCAGGCTAACAGACACATCTTCAGTGAGGTACACCCTGAGGTCATCAGGCTAACAGACACATCTTCAGTGAGGTACACCCTGAGGTCATCAGGCTAACAGACACATCTTCAGTGAGGTACACCCTGAGGTCCTCAGGCTAACAGACACATCTTGACATCAAGACATTGGCAACAAATAGGGGGAATTTGCCTCAGTAAGATCTGCCTGCTCTTATTGGCCGTAGATTGAACAGTATTGACAACAAGCAATGGCAATGAACTTGAATCCCTGTAAACCCATGTTTCCACCAGTGGTCCTTGAGGGGGTTCCAGTGGGTCCCCACAATTGTTCAACTTAATCATTATTCCATTTACAAGAAGAAGAACATAATTACAGAATGTACAAGAATGACTATTTTGAACATAGTTTCTCTGTTGTCTCAGATACAGATAGCCGTGAAATTCTGCACAAAATCATATCAAACAATAAAAATGTTCAGATTTGGGTCCAAGAAATTAAGGTCTTAATCTGGATTCGGGTGCTTGCATGAGAATCCCTGCATACAGTATGTATAACCTACTGCTTCCCATAGTGTATTAAAACAGCAGAGTCATGCATACAGTATGTATAACCTACTGCTTCCCATAGTGTATTAAAACAGCAGAGTCATGCATACATGGCGGGGCGGCTTTAGCTCAGGAGGTAGAGCGGGTCGGGCAATGACGCAAGGGTTGGCAGTTCGATCCCCGCTCCCTCCCAGCTGCTGTCGTTGTGTCCTTGGGCAAGACACTTAACCCCAAATTGCTCCCGATGGTGTGTAGGCACCCTGCGTGGCAGCCTGCCGCCATCGGTGTATGAATGGGTGAATGTAGACTACCTACTGATTGTAAAGCGCTTTGGATAAAAGCGCTATATAAATGCAGACCATTTACCATTTACCATTTACAGTATGTATAACCTACTGCTTCCCATAGTGTATTAAAACAGCAGAGTCATGCATACAGTATGTATAACCTACTGCTTCCCATAGTGTATTAAAACAGCAGAGTCATGCATACAGTATGTATAGCCTACTGCTTCCCATAGTGTATTAAAACAGCAAAGTCATGCATACAGTATGTATAACCTACTGCTTCCCATAGTGTATTAAAACAGCAAAGTCATGCATACAGTATGTATAACCTACTGCTTCCCATAGTGTATTAAAACAGCAGAGTCATGCATACAGTATGTATAACCTACTGCTTCCCATAGTGTATTAAAACAGCAGAGTCCTGCATACAGTATGTATAACCTACTGCTTCCCATAGTGTATTAAAACAGCAGAGTCATGCATACAGTATGTATAGCCTACTGCTTCCCATAGTGTATTAAAACAGCAGAGTCATGCATACAGTATGTATAGCCTACTGCTTCCCATAGTGTATTAAAACAGCAGAGTCATGCATACAATCAATCAATCAATCAATCAATCAATCAATCAATCAATCAATCAATCAGTTTAATACATGTCCCAGAAGGGCACTTTGGTTGACATCAGGCAGTAGTGGTTACCATCTGCTGCCCTCAGCCGGGTCGCCGCGTGCGCAGCGCCACCGCAGGCTATACAGTATGTATAGCCTACTGCTTCCCATAGTATATTAAAACAGCAGAGTCCTGCATACAGTATGTATAGCCTACTGCTTCCCATAGTGTATTAAAACAGCTAAATCCTGCATACAGGGAGAAGAAAGGGCTGTTTGTGGACTGAGCTCATTGGAACCAGAACGAAAACAGGAACACTCATCCCCAGCTTGTTTCCATCAGAACTTTGTAGTTTGATAATCAGTGAACCAAACATAAACATACTTTTAGTTTTTTTTGCTATTGTGTCGTGCTATCAACCAGGTTGAGCAAAACATATAAAGATATATAAAAAACGTATAAAAAAAAAACATCTATAAAGTGCATTAGTTACATAATCACATATTTCTCCTCCCCTGCCCCCCCCCCCTCTGTCTGTCCATCATAGTCTGAACATACATACATACTAGTTGTCTAATAAAACCAAGTCCATTTTTTGAGTTTGTGGTTGGATTACGGTCTAGAGTCTCTGACGTTCTTCAGGATTATCCTGACAGTCGACTCTCCCCTCTAATTATTCCCACAGATTTCAATCACAACAATGAACTAAGTGGCTGGGTAACAGCTTTATCTATCTGATCTAGATCTACACCACACAAATGAACAGCTTTATCTGTGAGTGATCTAGATCTACAACACACAAATGAACAGCTTTATCTGTGAGTGATCTAGATCTACTCCACACAAATGAACAGCTTTATCTGTGAGTGATCTAGATCTACTCCACACAAATGAACAGCTTTATCTATCTGATCTAGATCTACTCCACACAAATGAACAGCTTTATCTGTGAGTGATCTAGATCTACAACACACAAATGAACAGCTTTATCTGTGAGTGATCTAGATCTACAACACACAAATGAACAGCTTTATCTGTGAGTGATCTAGATCTACTCCACACAAATGAACAGCTTTATCTGTGAGTGATCTAGATCTACAACACACAAATGAACAGCTTTATCTGTGAGTGATCTAGATCTACTCCACACAAATGAACAGCTTTATCTGTGAGTGATCTAGATCTACTCCACACAAATGAACAGCTTTATCTGTGAGTGATCTAGATCTACAACACACAAATGAACAGCTTTATCTGTGAGTGATCTAGATCTACTCCACACAAATGAACAGCTTTATCTGTGAGTGATCTAGATCTACTCCACACAAATGAACAGCTTTATCTGTGAGTGATCTAGATCTACAACACACAAATGAACAGCTTTATCTGTGAGTGATCTAGATCTACACCACACAAATGAACAGCTTTATCTGTGAGTGATCTAGATCTACTCCACACAAATTACAATGGAACCAACGTTCAGACGTCGTCGTGTGCAACCGTTTGGACAACTTGTGATTTCACACCGATATGTCAATAAACGTGTGTGTACGCGTGTTATCTGGTTGAGTGCCCTGCAGACCATTCATCACATATCATTTGGCCTCTGCTTTCTCCACCGCGACACTCCTAACAGTCATCTTTCTCTCCACCGCGACACTCCTAACAGTCATCTTTCTCTCCACCGCGACACTCCTAACAGTCATCTTTCCCTCCACCGCGACACTCCTAACAGTCATCTTTCCCTCCACCGCGACACTCCTAACAGTCATCTTTCCCTCCACCGCGACACTCCTAACAGTCATCTTTCCCTCCACCGCGACACTCCTAACAGTCATCTTTCCCTCCACCGCGACACTCCTAACAGTCATCTTTCTCTCCACCGCGACACTCCTAACAGTCATCTTTCTCTCCGCCCGCCGCTCCTAGAGAGGGAGTGTGCGAGCGTTTGTTTGACATTTGTCCATAACATCTGGCCACTGGGGGATTGTGCTCTACAGCTTATTAACAATGCTACAAGCACACATGTTTCCCTTTATGACGCTAAGCAAAGCAACACATCGTCCAGCCTGCCACTATCCAGCCCCCTCCACAACAATGAGCCCATTCTCTCCCTGTTTACCCTCGTGCAGGCGGGGAACAGAACGGGCTTTTGACCATGAACATGATGAAATGTGCTCAAACCTGATCTATTGTTGGGGAAATTATTTTCAAACCCATCCGCCTCCGAGCCTCCCAGCCCCTAAAGTAAAGCAGGCCAACGGAGCTGTGAAGAATACGCAGCAGAGCAGATAGCTGACACCTACTGATCTGTTAAGTGAAGCTCCTAGCCTGGCCATTATTGAGGTGGATTAGGTCATGCTGGAAGCTGACCAAGCAAAAGATGGACAGTAGCTTCTAGACAGTTTAGGTTCGAGCTGTGATTCTCAACCTTTTTTGTGTGACACGTGTGTCCGTTTGAGCCGATATGTGCGCACGTGATTTCACCGCAGGTTAGCATGAAATATTCACCTATAGGCTCCTCCCCCCGGCCTTACAAGGAAGAGAGAGAGCGAGATGGTACTGGACGGTCGGGGGAGAGAGAGAGGGCTCTAGGGTGAAACCCACATGCACACACAGTGCCAGGGCTCCACACACACACACACACACACACACACACACACACACACACACACACACACACACAGTGCCAGGGCTCCACGTTCAAGAGCACATTGTAAAGAATCACTGTTGGATTGAACCAATTGGATTTCCTGACCCGGTAAGACCCGGAGCGGACCTCTGAGCTGTCAAGCTGAAGGATCCTAATAAAGACCCGGAGCGTTCCTCTGAGCTGTCAGCCGGTGAAACATGCCCCACACACACACAGTGCCAGAGAAAAGGGGGGTGGGGGAGAAGGGTCTGACCTGCGCAAACCTGCACCACTTACTTCAACACCTGGGTGCGATTTTTATATCATGAAGGAGCCCTGATTTAGTACACAGTAGGTCCACAGTAACCGAGATCACGAGCGCACGAGCGCACGAGAAATCCATTTTGCCACGCTCCAAGCTATTGGTTTAACTCCGTCTCAGCAGTGGACTGGACCAATCAGCATCCCGGAGCAGGTGTGACGACAGCCAGAAGCGAGCCCGTGATAGACGGTGACAGATGGTTCATCCAATCACCTGCCAGGTCATTTTGAACGTGCCTGCCCTTTTCTAAACAGTTTCCAAAGACGAGGTCACAAGGTTCCGTGTAACAAACCATCTGTCAGGTTAGGGCCACGGACCCCCATTTAAGAACATTTGAGATATGATTTTGTTCAGAATTCCATGACTATCTGTAGGTAGAGAGATAACAGTGAGATTATGAACAAAACACATTTGTATACCTTCTCTACAGTAGTTGTGTTAACTTGAAATGTAAGTTTTAACTTGAAATGTAACTAGTTCAAGTTGACTTGATATAAATGAATGCTAAAATCGAACAATTCATCAACTTGCTAGGAAGCCTGTCAGGGAGCCCCACGTTGAGAAGCAGATCTTTCTGTCTTTCTTTCTCTCTCTCCTCCTGGACTCTTGTACCTTCTGTGCGTCTTACCTTTCGACGCACCTGTTGCTCTTTGGCTGAGTGGATCTTGACATGTTTGCGCAGGGAGCTGGGGTCTGTGTAGCGCTTGGTGCAGCCGGGGATCTGACACGCGTACGGTTTCTACAGGGAGGGAGAAGGTATTTCAGGTCAGTTGACAGCGATGTGCAGAGTTCACCCTCAAAATGCACTTTGTTGTAAGAATGACAATACAGAAAACAGCGAGGCAGCTACGAATGAAAGTGGCAGAAGACTCAGGAAGTGAAAGTGTGAAAGTGATCAACAGTGTTTATATAAGGGCAAAGTGAAAGTCCTACCTTTGAGCTGAGAAAGGCACAGAATTCAAAGATGAAGTAAGAAGAGAGCAAGGAGGAAAAAGAGAAAAGACAAAGATCAATTATAAGGTGTCAAATCAGCTCACTATAAGACCTCACACAGACCTCACTATAAGAGCGCACACAGACCTCACTATAAGAGCTCACACAGACCTCACTATAAGAGCTCACACAGACCTCACTATAAGACCTCACTATAAGACCTCACACAGACCTCACTATAAGACCTCACACAGACCTCACTATAAGAGCTCACACAGACCTCACTATCAGCTCACTATAATACCTCACACAGACCTCACTATAAGAGCGCACACAGACCTCACTATAAGAGCGCACACAGACCTCACTATAAGAGCTCACACAGACCTCACTATAAGAGCTCACTATAAGAGCTCACACAGACCTCACTATAAGACCTCACACAGGCCTCACTATCAGCTCACTATAAGACCTCACACAGACCTCACTATAAGACCTCACACAGACCTCACTATCAGCTCACTATAAGACCTCACACATACCTCACTATCAGCTCACTATAAGACCTCACACAGACCTCACTATCAGCTCACTATAAGACCTCACACATACCTCACTATCAGCTCACTATAAGACCTCACACAGACCTCACTATCAGCTCACTATAAGACCTCACACATACCTCACTATCAGCTCACTATAAGACCTCACACAGACCTCACTATCAGCTCACTATAAGACCTCACACAGACCTCACTATCAGCTCACTATAAGACCTCACACAGACCTCACTATAAGACTTTACACATACCTCACTATCAGCTCACTATAAGACCTCACACAGACCTCACTATCAGCTCACTATAAGACCTCACTATAAGACCTCACACAGACCTCACTATCAGCTCACTATAAGACCTCACACAGGGGCTTTACAGCCTGCAGACCTTGTTATTTTGATTTTTTTTTAAAATTCAGGATGTTACAGTTGGCTGCCTACACTTTGTTCCATTTTGCTATTGCATGTCGGTCTAATCCCCTTTCTCCTCCCATTACAGTAACCAAACCCCAATCTCCTGCACGGACAGCATCAATATGACACCATTCATATAAATGAAATGAAATAAAATAAAATACTCATTTTATAGACTAAACTCTACTTTATCAGCAGTATCACAGGACACAATGTTTTAGTTGCTCTGAAAAAATAAGATTATCTTTGAAGAAATCAATGTGCATATTGTTATGTTTTATGACGTGTGCGTGTGCGTGTGCGTGTGTGTGTGTGTGCGCGCGCCGATGGTAGTGAGGGGATGAGGAGGGGAGGAGGGGGGGGGGCCAAATGAATGTAACAGAAAGGACATGTGTAAAATGACTGCACTGTCATGGCCTCCTCATCGTTTCACATTCCTCTCATTAGCCAAGCAAATAGAGCTCGTAGCTGATTGAGGGATTTTTCCCTCATGGCATTTTTTTCATGCCCAGGAATATGAGGTGGCCATTAAAGTGTAAGGCGATACACGTCTTTATTAGCTCTGCTTCCATACCTCGGCCTTCTCTGTAAATAACACATTGTTATTCCAAGGCGCTCGCAGCGCCACTCATCTCCGCCATGTTTGTTTTGCTAAGCAACGCACCCAATACAGTGCCGAACCCGGAGCCGAAAATAAAGCTCAACTTCTGTCTAGAATAAATATCATTACAGTTTGAAAATGATTTCTCCCCAAAGTGTTTCTGGCAGCGCCGGCGGTACGTAGCTGGCCTGAGCAGGGTGTTAATGCCAGGCCGTAAGCGTCCAGACCAGATCGGCTGTATCGTTTAACCTACTGTGGAAAGAGAGAGTGGTGGTCAATGGTGGAAGAAAATTGTTTTCTGAGGTAAAAGTTAATTGGAAACCTTTAGAAAAACAGAAGTGCTTATTCAAAATCCTGCTCGCGTAAAAGTTCTGGGTGATTTACTATTACATGGACCAAGAGCAGAGACTGCTGGCCAGTAGAGGGCATGGGGCAAAATCTCCTTGAAATACAAATGATTAATATTATATTATGTATTATTAATGAAACAGTACATGCAATGCATCATTTCTGCAACAGAAATGTGTGCATTAGATCTGCTAACAGCTGCCTCTCTTCCTGCTCAGTGGCACCAATGCATTGTCTCACATCCAAAAGCCTGACGTCAAGTAGGGCAAAAAAGTAAAGAGTTATATCCACCATCTGACAAGAAATGACGACATCTGTCACAAATTGATTGCTGGCACAAAAAGTACTGTGGATCAATCGAAAGCCTGTTAACAATTTTAAAGCTTACAGAATAGTTTTTGAGGAAATGTTTTGGGTCATTCTCCAGTGTTAATAACTGTTGATTCAGTGATTTTGGTGACAATTATTTGCAGGTGACAAGTGTTGATTGGAGTGGAGTTCAAAACTATAGAGACGTGTTAAATAAACACCTGGCATAGTGTTGATTCTTACACTCACAGAGTTAAATTGACAGTGATCATTTTGCACCAATTGATACATTTTACTGTAGGCTGCAATTGTTTTTAGCAAATTGATTAATCATATTTTGGAATGACTTCAAAGAACAGATTCAGTCTCACGCCTTTGATTTATAAAGTGAGGATGCCTCAGATCTTTGATGGATGAACTATTCTTTTTTTAAGGTTGGTTGGTTTGAAGTTGGTGAAGTTTTTAGGGACTATTCTAATTTTTTATTTGTTTTGTCAAAGTATGTAGTAACTATCCATACTGATCACGTGACCTCACATTCTATCCATACTGATCACATGACCTCACATTCGGTTTCATTCTGCAGATCAGTCTGGCCTCCAGCCCGCCCCCAGCGATTACTTGCCTTGACACACAACTCCTTCAGCCAATCAGCATCACCGAATCCAATTCAAATCCACTCGGAGGAACGGCAAAAACGTCTTTTCTGCAGTCACTGCACTTTAAAGTCAGTTATTTATTTGTAGGCTTCAAATCCTCTTATTTCACTCAATGACCTTTGTGCCCTAAACATGTTGTGAGACCGACGGCCAAATGGCCTTGCCCCCACCCTGGTGATCAGTATGCTTTACCAGACTAGTAACATAGTCACAGCCCCACAGATAAATAATAATAGCAGATGTTTAGATCTAATAGTGGGGTAAATAAACAGATATTTACTTTGAAATTTAAAATGTAAAAGTGGAGTAAAAAAAAGTTCCCTAAGTGGAAATACTCAACTGCAACTAACCCTAACTACAAACGCCTCAGCTGTACTTAAAGAAACACTCTGCTGATTTTCAACCAGCTTTGTAATTACAAAATTAGGAGCATATCCGAAAACTGTCAACATATTTGAAGTCATTTTTTTTTATTTGACAGTTATTCAGAGTTGATTTGAGTTAAGTTGTGGACCAGTGATGTCAGTTGCGCATGAATGACATCACTGGTCGACAACTGAACTCAAATCAACTCAATAACTGTCAAACTAAATGAATGCCTGCAAAACTGTTTAGTTTTCTGATATACTACTGATGTTGAAATGATACAAAGCTGGTTGAAAATCCTTGAAGTTGAAGTGTTCCTTTAGTACTTGATGTACTTTAGTACTTGATGTACTCGGGGGTTGAAGTGTTCCTTTAGTACTTGATGTACTCGGGGGTTGTGTAGTTTAGTACTTGATGTACTCGGGGGTTGTGTAGTTTAGTACTTGATGTACTCGGCTGGCTGGAGGGTGATACAGTGGGACGTTACTGGGACAGGGGGAGTGGCAGCGATGGCTGACTCAAGCTTTCCACAGGTTAGAGAAACAGACTGTCTCTGTCTGAGCTGGCAGCCTCGGTCCAGTCTGTGACGGGCCCAAACTGTGACCGGGCCTGAGGGAGCTGATCCCAGTCCAGTCTGTGACGGGCCCAAACGGGGAAGTGATCATTGGATGCTCTGTGCTGTGTCAGCCAGTGTGGGCAGAGTGAGAGGCCACACCCACATCACTCACTGACTGACCTGTGCTGTGTCAGCCAGTGTGGGCAGAGTGAGAGGCCACACCCACATCACTCACTGACTGACCTGTGCTGTGTCAGCCAGTGTGGGCAGAGTGAGAGGCCACACCCACATCACTCACTGACTGACCTGTGTGGGCAGAGTGAGGCCACACCCACATCACTCACTGACTGACCTGTGTGGGCAGAGTGAGAGGCCACACCCACATCACTCACTGACTGACCTGTGTGGGCAGAGTGAGAGGCCACACCCACATCACTCACTGACTGACCTGTGTGGGCAGAGTGAGGTCACATCACTCACTGACTGACCTGTGTGGGCAGAGTGAGGTCACATCACTCACTGACTGACCTGTGTGGGCAGAGTGAGGTCACATCACTCACTGACTGACCAGTGTGGGCAGAGTGAGGTCACATCACTCACTGACTGACCTGTGTGGGCAGAGTGAGGCCACAACACTCACTGACTGACCTGTGTGGGCAGAGTGAGGCCACACCCACACCACTCACTGACTGACCTGTCTGGGCAGAGTGAGGTCACACCACTCACTGACTGACCTGTGTGGGCAGAGTGAGGTCACACCACTCACTGACTGACCGCACAGTCAAGTGGAACACTGCAAGGCATGGAAATGGGCACCAACTGGGTCTTGGAAGGCAGTTTCATGTCAGTGCAGGAGGGGGTATTAGCACAACTTTTGGGTGTTATACGTATCTGGGCACACACATTCATTCATTCATTCATTTTCTGTTATTTATACCTAGTCGTAAATATTCACCAATCAGCCACAAATCAACAGCCACAAATTAAAGCCTTGTGTGCTGTCATGTGCACGTGTGTGTGTGTGTGTGTGTGTGTGTGTGTGTGTGTGTGTGTGTGTGTGTGTGTGTGTGTGTGTGTGTGTGTGTGTGTGTGTGTGTGTGTGTGTGTGTGTGTGTGTGTGTGTGTGTGTGTGTGTGTGTGTGTGTGTGTGTGTGTGTGTGTTTTCTGACATGGAAGTGCTGAAGTCAAGTTACTTTCATTCTGAATCCAGCCTCTCAGCAGTCCGGCTTGCAGTGCAGTGAGCAATGTTACCTGTAGCACAGTGAGCAGTGTTACCTGTAGCACAGTGAGCAGTGTTACCTGTAGCACAGTGAGCAGTGTTACCTGCAGTGTAGTGAGCAGTGTTACCTGCAGAGCAGTGAGCAGTGTTACCTGTAGCACAGTGAGCAGTGTTACCTGCAGTGTAGTGAGCAGTGTTACCTGCAGTGCAGTGAGCAGTGTTACCTGTAGCACAGTGAGCAGTGTTACCTGCAGTGCAGTGAGCAGTTACCTGCAGTGCAGTGAGCAGTGTTACCTGTAGCACAGTGAGCAGTGTTACCTGTAGCACAGTGAGCAGTGTTACCTGCAGTGTAGTGAGCAGTGTTACCTGCAGCACAGTGAGCAGTGTTACCTGCAGTGCAGTGAGCAGTGTTACCTGAAGTGCAGTGAGCAGTGTTACCTGCAGTGAGCAGTGTTACCTGCAGTGCAGTGAGCAGTGTTACCTGCAGTGAGCAGTGTTACCTGCAGTGCAGTGAGCAGTGTTACCTGCATTGCAGTGAGCAGTGTTACCTGCAGTGAGCAGTGTTACCTGCAGTGCAGTGAGCAGTGTTACCTGCAGTGAGCAGTGTTACCTGCAGTGCAGTGAGCAGTGTTACCTGCAGTGCAGTGAGCAGTGTTACCTGCAGTGCAGTGAGCAGTGTTACCTGCAGTAGCCAGACTATTTGGAGCTGCCGTCTTGAGATGGGTTAAACAGGAGAGGGGCAGGTAGAGTGATGGCCAAAACTGTGAGGTGAGAGAGAGCAAAGGCTGCAGTACTGACCGTGTCCAGGTGGGTGCGCTGGTGCTTGGCTCGGTCGCTGGAGTTGCTGAAAGCCTTCTGGCAGCCGGGGTGCTGGCACAGGTACGGCTTCTCCCCCGTGTGGCTCCTCAGGTGGATCTTCAGGTTCTCTAGACGCGAAAACGCCTTGTTGCAGCCCTCGAACTGTGGAGGACACACACACACACACACACACACACACACACACACACACACACACACACACACACACACACACACACACACACACACACACACACACACACACACACAGGAACACATTAAAACACACACAGATACAGACACATAAACACAAATGCAAATGAGCAGGAATGTCCTGGAACCACCAAGCTCCAACCTTCCGGTCTGAAAAATGAAGCCATTGCAGAAATACCAAAAACTGCAGTTCCTCGAATGGCCACTTGAGACTGGCTCCAAAAGGGAGTCCTTCCCCATTCAGCTCCATGTTAAAATGCCCAACTTTACAGCAGGAATACACATGTTTACAGTCTGGTACCCCAAAAAATGGTCTCTATAGCTAATTTCACCATTCGTAACAACGGTACAACGGGTGCATTTTTATACAACTCACCCGTTTCGACAGTCTGTAGGGGTATCCACACTTTTTTGAATGGGGGCCAGATTAGACGATGTGAAAATACCTGGGGGCGGGGCCAGCTGCTTCTCGTATTATGGGTTATAATAAAAAAAATCACATACAATACAATTGCACTCTAAGGATTTTGTTTACCATTTGAAAACATTAGTTCTGGCCTGTGTTGTTCCTACTTGGTGCTTGTCTACAAACTGTATGATAGAGCTTTCATCATTAGGTGAACTTGCTTGATTAACCAAAACTGTGTGGAGGGCCATTAGTATATTTTGAGAGACAAGCAGGCTGTTTAAAATCGGTCCGTTGACCAATAGCAGGTGGCTGCGGCTCTTCTCGTCCAAATACGGTCACTTGTGGTGTACTTGTGTGTACGTCCATATTTGTATACAGTCTGCTCTAGTGTATGGCTGGAACGCACAGGGAAGTAAACAAATGCCCCCATGTACTGTATGCACACACAGTTACACACACACACACACACACACACACACACACACACACACACACACACACACACACACACACACACACACACACACACACACACACACACACACACATAAAGAATTAGATCAAAGACGGCAATGCTGGCAAATTGTGCTCCACTGTGGACTCTGTATAGGATATGTACCTCTGTGACTCTGTATATAATATGTACCTCTGTGACTCTGTATAGAATATGTACCTCTGTGACTCTGTATAGAATATGTACCTCTGTGACTCTGTATAGAATATGTACCTCTGTGACTCTGTATAGAATATGTACCTCTGTGACTCTGTATAGAATATGTACCTCTGTGACTCTGTATAGAATATGTACCTCTGTGACTTTGTATAGAATATGTACCTCTGTGACTCTGTATAGAATATGTACCTCTGTGACTCTGTATAGAATATGTACCTCTGTGACTCTCAGGTAGGGTCAGGAACTTGACCACAGGGAGAACTGTGGCTATTTTAGGATGTATTATTGGGATGCGGATGGGATATTATTAAGGATTTTAAGGATTGTATTATGTCTGACATGGGAAAATATGTTTTCTTGGATGATTATCATATCCTTTCATGTTGTGGATTAAAACAAGTTTTCTCTTGATGAAAATGTCAAAGTGGAAAAGGCCCGTTTGGGAAAACAAGAGGTTGCTCAAGAACACGGGGGCACAATAATGGCGAGCATTTTTTTCCATGGCTCTTGAATTACGCGGCCCTTCCAGAGAGCTTTGTTCAAGAACAACACGTCCACTTGAGAGACAGCGGCACGCACCCACACCTGCCGCAAGGCCGCCGGCGTACCTACCTGGCAAGGGGAAACTGGAGTCGGCTGTATAGCGCCGGCTAATGGCTCGTAATGCATAGAATATGAGATGAGTGACTTGTGTATTCTACATGAGATAGATAAGTGACAGTGACTGTAAACAGGCTCATCTCCGACCAGGACCGGCCCATTTGATCCCGACCACTCAGCCAATGAACAGCACAGATTTGTGTTGCCTTATTGATGAGGCTGCTCACATATCCACTCGTAGGCGGACCACACGGCTGATTGGTTGACGAGGCAACATCCCCTATGTGACTGTATATAGAGTCACTAAGTGTATGGCTACAGTAGCCTACATAGAATGGAGAGCATAGTTCAATGTAACCTATGTACCTAAGTTTAACCCCATGTAGGTATTTAGGAGGACGTTAGGGACGCTAGCTTGACATCAATACCCAGCCTTGACTGCCACAGGCCGCAACAATACGCTGACATGAGGATCTTCTGTGCAGCCACTTAGCTGTCACCCTATCTGAGGGCTGCTTGGCTTTTATGTAGCGGTCAGGGAGAGGTGCAGGAGACAGCCAGGTGCCTGCTTGGTTTGATGTAGGGCTCAGGGAGGCAGAGAGGTGCAGGAGACAGGTGCCTGTTTGGTTTGATGTAGCGGTCAGGGAGACAGAGAGGTGCAGGAGACAGGTGCCTGCTTGGTTTGATGTAGCAGCAGGGAGGCAGAGAGGTGCAGGAGACAGGTGCCTGTTTGGTTTGATGTAGCGGTCAGGGAGACAGAGAGGTGCAGGAGACAGGTGCTTGCTTGGTTTGATGTAGCAGCAGGGAGGCAGAGAGGTGCAGGAGACAGGTGCCTGTTTGGTTTGATGTAGCGGTCAGGGAGACAGAGAGGTGCAGGAGACAGGTGCTTGCTTGGTTTGATGTAGCAGCAGGGAGGCAGAGAGGTGCAGGAGACAGGTGCCTGCTTGGTTTGATGTAGCAGCAGGGAGGCAGAGAGGTGCAGGAGACAGGTGCCTGCTTGGTTTGATGTACCGCTCAGGGAGGCAGAGAGGTGCAGGAGACAGGTGCCTGCTTGGTTTGATGTAGCGCTCAGGGAGGCAGAGAGGTGCAGGAGACAGGTGCCTGCTTGGTTTGATGTAGGGCTCAGGGAGGCAGAGAGGTGCAGGAGACAGGTGCCTGCTTGGTTTGATGTAGGGCTCAGGGAGGCAGAGAGGTGCAGGAGACAGGTGCCTGCTTGGTTTGATGTAGCAGCAGGGAGGCAGAGAGGTGCAGGAGACAGGTGCCTGCTTGGTTTGATGTAGGGCTCAGGGAGGCAGAGAGGTGCAGGAGACAGGTGCCTGCTTGGTTTGATGTAGCAGCAGGGAGGCAGAGAGGTGCAGGAGACAGGTGCCTGCTTGGTTTGATGTAGCGCTCAGGGAGGCAGAGAGGTGCAGGAGACAGGTGCCTGCTTGGTTTGATGTAGCAGCAGGGAGGCAGAGAGGTGCAGGAGACAGGTGCCTGCTTGGTTTGATGTAGGGCTCAGGGAGGCAGAGAGGTGCAGGAGACAGGTGCCTGTTTGGTTTGATGTAGCAGCAGGGAGGCAGAGAGGTGCAGGAGACAGGTGCCTGTTTGGTTTGATGTAGCAGCAGGGAGGCAGAGAGGTGCAGGAGACAGGTGCCTGTTTGGTTTGATGTAGCGCTCAGGGAGGCAGAGAGGTGCAGGAGACAGGTGCCTGCTTGGTGCTGGAGGACATGGGCCAGTTGTTGGTTCAATCCTTGCATCAGACTGTGGCTTCAGAAATGTTTACAAATACAAGCTGGAGATTGTAGGATTCCACCTGTGATGCTTCTTTATCATCAGTAGTTTGAACACTGTAAGCAAATAAGCTGATGAAGAAGACCAGGCGACGTCTCTCTGACTCGAGCTCAGTGAGATAAACTGCTGCTTGTCATGTAGTTGTTCACTGGTTCAAAGCCCACTTGTCAAGCTCTTTATGCCTTCCATGTTGTTGTCAGTATGAAAACTTGTAGAAATCAGATGCTAACATCCATACTGAGGAACAGCTCAGCGGGATGAGCAGCTGTTTCTCTGTCTTTGCATGAAGGGTTGAGTTTGGGTTCGATTCCCGACAGAGGAGAAGTGTTGTTCCTCAAACTGGTCTCCCATCTCTTTAACTTGGCTGGAAATACACTGGCTGACAGAGCGCCTCCTACAGACAGTCAGCCCGCCCAACCCTCAGTCACTTTTGACTGGCAACAGCCAGAGGAAAGAGTAAAAACCACTGAGAAAACCACTCTAAAAAGGTCTGACCTGGTGGCCCAGAGGCTTAGCTTGCTACCCTGCAGTAGTAGATGCCTCAATCACTTTTGAGGTCGTGGGTTCGAGTCTCAAGTCAGTTTTGAATGGCGACAGCCAGAGGAAAGAGGCTACTCAACCTGCTGAGCTATGAGCTGTTTGGAGGTCACTCTCTGAATTCTACACAGTGTTCACACTGACAACAACACAGAGAGCATAAAGAGTGAGATAGGTTGGATTTGAACAGCTGTTTATCTGACTGAGCTAGAGTCAGAATCTGACTAGACTCCTACTAGGAGTCTAGTCAGTCTCTGACTCTAGCTCAGTCAGATAAACAGCTTCTCACTTGTTCAATTCCAACCTACTTCACTCTTTATGCTCTGTGTTGTTGTCAGTCCCAACACAGTGTGTAGAATTCAGAAAATCAGCCCTAAAAAGTTCATAGCTCAGCAGGTTGAGTCCCTGTGTCTGTGTCATTACCTGACAGGTGCATTATTGGTTTGAGTATTATTTCAGTTATTATTAAAAAAAAAATTCTACCATTACAGGTTTTCAGGGACTTTCTGAACTGGTTCTGATAAACTGCACAGTTCAGAGATCCCCCCCCGCATACACACACACAGACACACATCAGATTTATAATGTTTTACAGCAGAGATTTAACTTTTTTACCCTGGGTTTCCTGTGGGCGAGAGACATAGGCCGAGTGATAGGGAGAGCGAGAAAAAACTGAATTTGGTTAAAAAAAGTTCAACCTGCCTCTGCCTGTCTCACACACAGGTTGAACTTTTTACAGCGGAATCTCATGTTTAACTTTTTTTAACCAAATTCTGTTTTTTCTCGCTCTTTCTATCACTCTGTCTATGTCTCTCGCCCACAGGAAACCCAGGGTAAAAAAGTTAAATCTCTGCTGTAAAACATTATAAATCTGATGTTTGTGTGCGTGTGTGTGTGGGGTGGAGGGGGATCTCTGAACTGTGCAGTTGAACAGTTCAGAACCAGCTCAGAAAGTCCCTGAAAACCTGTAATGGTAGAAAAAACAATTAACATGCAGATAATCTTTTATGTATAATAAATAACATCAATTGATAAACTAAGTTAAAATGATACTAAGGTCAGGTGGTTTGATGACATGCCATTTTTCTTTAATTTACACTATTTTAATCTTAAAGATCTTTTTGGGGTATATTATGCTTTATTGACAAATGTAAAGTGTGAGAGAGACAGAGAGAGAGTAGAACATGCAGCAAATGATCACAGGCCGGATTTGAACCGGGGTCACTGCAGAAACGACTGAGCCTTACATGGTACACACTCAACTAACTGAACCACCGAGGAACTCCTGCTAAGTGTCATTTTAAATGTATTACTTCATTCAACAGCCAATCAGTAAACAAATCCTCAAACAAACTGCTAGCTGATGTAGGAGTCTAGTCAGTCTCTGACTCTAGCTCAGTCAGATACACAGCTTCTCACTCGTTCAATTCCAACCTACTTCACTCTTTATGCTCTGTGTTGTTGTCAGTCTGAACACAGTGTGTAGAATTCAGAAGATGAACTTCAAACAGCTCATAGCTCAGCAGGTTGAGTCCCTGTGTCTGTGTTGCAACCTGACAGGTGGATTATTGGTTTGATTCCCAATAGAGGAGACATATTACAGCACCGCCCCTATCTTTCACGTCACCAGTTGTTTATGCCTAGCGCCCCACTTTAATATGCTCAAATTAATTAGAAGTGTAATAAAAACTAAAATACGATTGTTATGCCTATTTCCACTTTTATTCAAATACAAATAAATTATGGATGGAAGACAAAAAAGCATAAGTTAAAGGAAAATAACATAAAGAATGTGATGAAAGCACCTGACTTTAGGGTAAATATAATTTAACTTAATTCATTATTTAGTGTTATTATAAAAAAATATGTATGATTATCTGCACTGTCCTTGGAGCTGGAATAGCCTTATGCATGTTAAGAATTCAATATTTTTTTCTACCATTACAGGTTTTCAGGGACTTTCTGAACTGGTTCTGATAAACTGCACAGTTCAGAGATCCCCCCCCCCCCTCCATACACACACACACACACACACACACACACACACACACACACACACACACACACACACACACACACACACACACACACACACACATCAGATTTTGAATGTTTTACAGCAGAGATTTAACTTTTTTACCCTGGGTTTCCTGTGGGCGAGAGACATAGGCCGAGTGATAGAGAGAGCGAGAAAAAACTGAATTTGGTTAAAAAAAAGTTCAACCTGCCTCTGCCTGTCTCACACACAGGTTGAACTTTGGCACAAGGTACAAGGTACAAGGCACAAGGCACAAGGTAAGGTGGTTTCATGACATGCAACTTTTCTTTAATTTACACTATTTTAATCTTAAATATCTTTTTGGGGTATATTATGCTTTATTGACAGATGTAAAGTGTGAGAGAGACACAGAAGGGTGTGGGAGAGAAAGAGAGAGTAGAACATGCAGCAAATGATCACAGGCCGGATTTGAACCGGGGTCACTGCAGAAAAGACTGAGCTTTACATGGTACACACTCAACTCACTGAGCCACCGAGGAACCGCTGCTAGGTGTCATTTTAAATGTATTACTTCATTCAACAGCCAATCAGTAAACTAATCCTCAAACACACTGTGATTTGGTTACTTTCATATTCTACACATCATGGCAAATAATTATTTTCATAAAATAAAATGGAAAGTATTATTTTTATGGTTTTGGTAGAATGCCACTAGAAAATAGCATGTTGTGGAATGTTTAACAAAAGCAATTTTTCTTACGTTTTACTTTTAGACACATAACAGATTAAAATACTCATAACTTCTGATCTAAGACAGCTAACTCAGTCATTCAAAAAGTTGAGTTTCTAATTTATGGAAATATCAAAAAATTTAAATGTCAAATTTTCACCATGTGAAGGGTTTTTGAGGCCACCACACATAGCGAGGAGAATTGCTGGGCTGTCCTCAGGTACAACTTGGTCCACAGGCTGTCATGCTGTCGGGCTGCGCTTGCTGCTGTCCATTGTCCCCTGACCTTTAGTGCAGCCTGCTGACAGCAGGTAGGGTTACGGAGAAGGACAGAGTGACAGAGTGACAGAGTGACGGGCTCAGTGCTCTGAGCTGGCCTCCTTCATTCACTCACACAGCACAGTCTGCAGGGCTCAGTGCTCTGAGCTGTGTTACATGATGTCTCATAATTACAGTGGTGATGTTATCATTGAGGATGTCATAATTACATTGATGATGTCATCATTGACACTCACACAGCACAGCCTGCAGCCCCTTCTATTCACCACCACTCTATCTAATATGGCCGAAACCTAAGCCTGTCATGGTACAGCCGTGTTGGGTGACCGCCCTGATCTGTGTGTGTGTGTGTGTGTGTGTGTGTGTGTGTGTGTGTGTGTGTGTGTGTGTGTGTGTGTGTGTGTGTGTCAGATGAGTATGAGAGTCTTAATCTGCCCACTTATTGAAACAAACACAGGTCATTCAACTCCTTATAGTTTGTGAGACATACTGTAGCGGGGAGATTTGCTGCCCCCTTCCCTATTTTCTCCCCAAATGTTCTTGGTCAATTCCCCCTGCTGTCCCGGTCGTTGCTCCACCCTCTCTGCTGGGGAGAGTTTTAGACTAGCACATGCTTCCTCCAATACACGAAGGGCTATTTTTACTTTAATGTAATGGCACTGTTAAAATGGTTCATTTTCAACTTCAAGCACCCAGGATAGCTGCCCAAAACGCATTCCAAAAAATGTCCCATGCGATCACAGCCAAAATGATTGACTGCTTGAGCCACATTATGGTCAAAGACACAGACACAAGCAACACAGAAACAAAACATACTAGACGTTAAGACAAACTTCACAAATCAGCAGTCATGAGGCAGGCTGCATGGTCATGGAATGAGGTGTGAGAGAAAATATCACCCTGAAACTGTAGAGCGCTGGTGTTGGACCATCTGTCAAGCCGGAGATCTCACAAGAAAGGCTGTTGTTGGTGACGAGTGGCCCACCCTGATGCATAGTTACTGTGCAGGCTCCAACCTGAGGCCCACTCTGATGCATAGTTACTGTGCAGGCTTCAACCTGAGGCCCACTCTGATGCATAGTTACTGTGTAGGCTCCAACCTGAGGCCCACTCTGATGCATAGTTACTGTGCAGGCTCCAACCTGAGGCCCACTCTGATGCATAGTTACTGTGCAGGCTCCAACCTGAAGCCCACTCTGATGCATAGTTACTGTGCACGCTCCAACCTGAGGCCCACCCTGATGCATAGTTACTGTGCAGGCTTCAACCTGAGGCCCACTCTGATGCATAGTTACTGTGCAGGCTCCAACCTGAGGCCCACTCTGATGCATAGTTACTGTGCAGGCTCCAACCTGAGGCCCACTCTGATGCATAGTTACTGTGCAGGCTCCAACCTGAGGCTCACTCTGATGCATAGTTACTGTGCAGGCTCCAACCTGAGGCTCACTCTGATGCATAGTTACTGTGCAGGCTCCAACCTGAGGCCCACTCTGATGCATAGTTACTGTGCAGGCTCCAACCTGAGGCCCACTCTGATGCATAGTTACTGTGCAGGCTCCAACCTGAGGCTCACTCTGATGCATAGTTACTGTGCAGGCTCCAACCTGAGGCTCACTCTGATGCATAGTTACTGTGCAGGTTCCAACCTGAGGCCCACTCTGATGCATAGTTACTGTGCAGGCTCCAACCTGAGGCCCACTCTGATGCATAGTTACTGTGCAGGCTCCAACCTGAGGCTCACTCTGATGCATAGTTACTGTGCAGGCTCCAACCTGAGGCCCACTCTGATGCATAGTTACTGTGCAGGCTCCAACCTGAGGCCCACTCTGATGCATAGTTACTGTGCAGGCTTCAACCTGAGGCCCACTCTGATGCATAGTTACTGTGCAGGCTCCAACCTGAGGCTCACTCTGATGCATAGTTACTGTGCAGGCTCCAACCTGAGGCCCACTCTGATGCATAGTTACTGTGCAGGCTCCAACCTGAGGCCCACTCTGATGCATAGTTACTGTGCAGGCTCCAACCTGAGGCTCACTCTGATGCATAGTTACTGTGCAGGCTTCAACCTGAGGCCCACTCTGATGCATAGTTACTGTGCAGGCTCCAACCTGAGGCTCACTCTGATGCATAGTTACTGTGCAGGCTCCAACCTGAGGCCCACTCTGATGCATAGTTACTGTGCAGGCTCCAACCTGAGGCCCACTCTGATGCATAGTTACTGTGCAGGCTCCAACCCGAGGGCATGGATAACATCTAAAAGTGTCAGAGCAAACAGTGTCCAGAGGAGCCGTATTATTCTAGAGGCAGGTTAATCAAACGTATAGGATGGAGAGAGAGAGGGAAAGAGCACAGACTAACATCACGGTGCACGCACGGTGCACGCTGCCTCCTGAAGAAATATGGCGCCGGACATTTGAGTTTTGAAAACAAACACGGCTATTATTGACGTGCCAAATGTGTCTATTTATGTATAAGGGAAATCATCACTCTTTCATTGCTTTCTTTTCCACCATACAAATTTGAGGCTAAATTATAGTTGGGAGTCCATGGAGGAAAGCGTGTTAATGGTGTAGAGCGTATTATGACTGTGGGAGCCAGACTGAGCAGGAGGGAAAACAAGAGCTAATGCCACCTGCAGGAGAACATTATGCTACAGTCTCATGTGTTACTGCCACCTGCAGGAGAACGTTATGCTACAGTCTCATGTGTTACTGCCACCTGCAGGAGAACGTTATGCTACAGTCTCATGTGTTACTGCCACCTGCAGGAGAACGTTATGCTACAGTCTCATGTACGTTATGCTACAGTCTCATGTGTTACTGCCACCTGCAGGAGAACGTTATGCTACAGTCTCATGTGTTACTGCCACCTGCAGGAGAACGTTATGCTATAGTCTCATGTGTTACTGCCATCTGCAGGAGAACGTTATGCTACAGTCTCATGTGTTGCTGCCACCTGCAGGAGAACGTTATGCTACAGTCTCATGTGTTACTGCAGCGCCACCTGCAGGAGAACGTTATGCTACAGTCTCATATGTCTGTATATTTGAGGGCATTGAGACAGCTCTGCTCAGATGAAATCCATCACTGCTATTATTGAAGATGTGTGAAAACAGAAGCCTTTTTAGCAGCAGCCTAACCATGTGACCAGTATGTACAGAGTCTTACCATTAGGCAAAGGTAGGCAACCTTTTCATCATTTTAAAAAGAAACTTACATATTGAAAAACGCCCCTTGCTTTGTTCAGATAAAAAATATTCAATCTTGAGTCATGGCTATCTTAGTATATAATAATGGGCTATCCTATTCCACTTAACTTCTAGTGCAATATTGCTTCTTGACTTTAAGCTTACTTTTATTGTCACTTCTTCACTATTTCCTGCTAAAAGGTAAAAATTAAATGAAATACAGCATCGCGGTTGTATGCGTCCCCCAACAAGTCAGTACACAAATACCTTGAAGCCCACAGCACAATGGTGTGGCCATTCAGCCTTATGGCACTTTAGGCAATGTTTGGGAGTATACCTCAACAACACGGCTAATCATTTTCAACATGGACAATGGTCCTACCCCTACCTCAAAATCACTCACATCCCCCCAACCACTACCCCCACCCACCCCTCGAATCCCGAATCTCTCCGACCTTCCTATCCCAGCAAACATCGTTTTGACCGCGACGTCACCAGACGATAGAATTGTGGTTTGGCATCTACCCAGAAAGTCTGACTTAGACTGTCCCTTCAAAACAATAAATATTGATCTCATATTGCTATGAAAACACCACATGTAGGTGTCTTTTCTATTTTTTTTGAATAAAATGACATTTGATTGACAATTTACCTGTTGTGTGATCAGATAGTCACAGTGTGACATGCACTCCACGTGCAATGACGACTATTATTGAACGCCCTTTTCATTTTTTAAATATGAAAACACGTTTATGTCATATAAGTACCCATAGCAAGTGTCTGTTATTGTATTTATCACAAGCTTCCTGAATCCTGTGGTGTATTGTCCCATTAGACTTGCCGTAACTGAACGCAGTGTGTTCTGGGTCTTGGAAGTTGTGCTGTATGGTGCTGTCTGCTAAATAAATGGTCAAGTCACGTTGGTTACATTATCGTAAATTATATAAAATATATACCTGTCTCATCGCTGGTTGGAATCATGAAACAGAATTAGCGAGGCAGCAATGCAAGTTCCAATAGCCGTCATGTCAAAAGCTAAGTTTCCAATGTTAAGGACTCTATATATGACACAATCCAGGGAGTATTTTTAACAAAATCGATAGCCTAATGGTTAAGATACGGGTCTCCAAAGCAGGCGCCGCAGGATCGAATCCCTGATGAGGTCATGTTTTTTTCTTTCGATGTAGCAACAATCGTTGAATCTGGACATACAGTAGGCTATATGCAACGCTGCTGCATGCACAATGTGCAGATTTGTATCTGAATATCTGAATATAGCCGTTGTGGGAGCGGCATATTTCAACGTTGTGGGGAAGTAGAGGAATTACGTCGCTACGATTTCCATTCCAGATATATAATTAGACCCTGACTAGATGTAGTGGTTTGACGTACAGTACACGGTCGTTATACGTGAAAATGTTTGCTGGGATCCCTACCTGGCCGCTCTTACCTACTGTAGCCCTGCTCCCTAGATGGAACAGACGGACATGAACTTTGACCACCAAAATCTAATCAGTTCATCCTTGAGTCCAAGTGAACATTTGAGCCAAATTTGAAGCAAGGCGTTCCTGAGATATCGTGTTAACGAGAATCGGAAACATAAAAAAACAGGGGACAGTAGCAGTTTTGTCGACAACTTTTTCCCTCATCAAAGTATCTACTGTTGCTACTAGCAATACTGCATGTAAGCTCAGTCTCAACTTGAAGGTCATGTAGAGAGAGGATGGATTGAAAAGGGTGAATGTCAGGAGACCCCATGCTTACCTTTGCCTTGGGCCCCCAAATCACCAAGTCTCCCCTTGAGTACGCGGTCCTGTTTGGGTCAAAAGGTAGATCATGGCAGTAATACAGCCAGGCTTAGGGGTTTGATTCCTCCTGAGGTGACACATGCTCAAAATGTAACGTGCTCATGGTACCATAAGGCACTTTTGATAAAAGTGTTTCCAAGAAGGACATTATGCATGTTCAAATGACACATGTCAGTATCTGCCCTCAATATGGTCCCTGTGGAGGTGCCTAGAATTAGCTGGAATAGTTTCTAAAGTGATGAACACGACCCGTAGAGTAAAGTGGTACAAACAGGAGGCCATGGTGTCTTCTGGAGCCACACGGGACAGATATCACCTTTGATATTATCTATGAAAACAGTTTAGACGGCGCTAATCACATTAATTGCTTTAAACATGTTTAGTTTTCCTGCAGGAATGCTCCGTCTAAGGTAAACCGGCAGATCGCCGCACGAAGGGAGAGGCGCTGGGGCAGCGTGGAGGGGTTTGAGCTGCGCTTGACACCATCTCGCCCGGAGTGGGGGGCTCAGTAGCTGGGTAAACATTGGGGGTGACAGGGGGTCTTGACACGGCTGAAGGGGGCGAGAAGGGGGTTGGCGGGGTGGCCGGGCGGCTGATCACAACAGACAGATTATGGGCCCACAGTGTGCGGGTGTGGAGGTGCGGCCCGCCTGAGGCCTTCATGGGAAATTACTCCTGACTGGCAGCAAAAAAGGCCAAACTGTCGGGCCTAAAAGGCAGCAGTGTGCACGGCTCTCTTCACATGCAGCGGCTCATTAGCAACCTAGCAGGAGCAGCATGATGGCAACAGACCAGCCGTTATAGACGGGTGTTGGGGCAAACATGGCCGCTGACATCTAGAACAGAAGTCTGATGGAAAGCTTTAATGAACATTGATAGGAGAGAGAGATGGAGAAGATAATGATAATAGTCTCAGCTCCCAGAGAATTGGAGATGTCATTCTTCACCTACCAATCGTCTGGGAACTTCTTGTCAAAAATAGTTTCTTGAACGATGGCAAGAACGGCCGCTAACAAAACCTATGCCGCTTTGTCTAGTTGCCGGAAATTACATTCTCCCCCATTAACCTCCAGTAACCTCCAGTAGCATCCAGTAACCTCCAGTAGCATCCAGTAACCTCCAGTAACCTCCATAGTGAAACAAAGTGGAGATACAGTACATTCTCCCCCAGTAACCTCCCCAGTGAAACAAACTGGAGATACATTCTCCCCCAGTAACCTCCATAGTGAAACAAACTGGAGATACATTCTCCCCCAGTAACCTCCATAGTGAAACAAACTGGAGATACTGTACATTCTCCCCCAGTAACCTCCATAGTGAAACAAACTGGAGATACATTCTCCCCCAGTAACCTCCATAGTGAAACAAACTGGAGATACATTCTCCCCCAGTAACCTCCATAGTGAAACAAACTGGAGATACATTCTCCCCAAGTAACCTCCATAGTGAAACAAACTGGAGATACATTCTCCCCCAGTAACCTCCATAGTGAAACAAACTGGAGATACATTCTCCCCCAGTAACCTCCATAGTGAAACAAAGTGGAGATACATTCTCCCCCAGTAACCTCCATAGTGAAACAAACTGGAGATACGTTCTCCCCCAGTAACCTCCATAGTGAAAAACAACGAGATACATTCTCCCCCAGTAACCTCCATAGTGAAACAAACTGGAGATACATTCTCCCCCAGTAACCTCCATAGTGAAACAAAGTGGAGATACATTCTCCCCCAGTAACCTCCATAGTGAAACAAACTGGAGATACATTCTCCCCCAGTAACCTCCATAGTGAAACAAACTGGAGATACATTCTCTCCCAGTAACCTCCATAGTGAAACAAATTACAAACTGTAACCTCCATAGTGAAACAAAGTGGAGATACAGAGAATCACTTTGTAACATGGAGAGAACTTTGTAAAACATTGAAAACGTTTGTCCCGAGCAACGTTATTTTTAATTGATTCAGTTTGATCCGTTTACAAGCACACAACTTCTGCATGTCACCGCCCCTTCTGCACAGAGGGCCGTCCTAAAGACTCTGGATTGGTTCTGCAATGTCATTTTTTTTACTCTTTATTTGAATTGTTTCCACCCAGTTTGAACAACAAAAGCTGGGAGAAAGAGAATGAGGTAAGGCAAGTAGGGCTGGGTAAAAAAAAAAAAAATCAAATCAAATCAATATTCATTTGAAGGAACTGATATTGATTCATAAATCCAAATATCGATATTTTAATATAATACCTTTTCCCGTGTATGCTTGAAGCTTTAACCCTGTTAGACTCTGTTAGACTGTGGTTTGGTTCTTAGCACGAAAAGATCTCGTAAACATTAATATTTTTAATAATACACCAGGTTAAAGGGTTCCTTGTACAATCTACAGCATTAGTTCTTTGAGAATCTCTTTCATATCCAAGCAAAATTGGTAATTGTAACTGAAATATCGTTATTGAATCGTATCAAATGGGGAAATCAGTGGCGAAACCCCACGCTAAAGGCAAGCATTTTCTCTAGAGGTTCTCCTATTTGGAAAGTGTCTGAGAGTGCTCTGTGCAGCCAGGTCGTCACGTCACCTGCACAACTCATAAGTTTCCCCCCAAGAATAATCTCCAGCATTCTCTCTCTTGACAGTGGAGCTTTTCTTGGGTTAGCACTGACGCGAGGGAATCCTTTGATATCTCCTTCAACACTGCAATATTTCTCTCTGGCCTTGGGCAACAGGCCTCGGACTAACGATGGGTAGCTGCCTGGATTCAACTGTTTGGCTGCTAACTAGCATGAAATCCACTATTACTCATGTTTAGAGGCCCCCTGTAAACGCAAAGGCTCTCAGGGCCTAACAAGCTCCACCAGGTTTCACCCAAGACATCCAGGCTCCTTCACTGCCAAAGCTGTCGGATACAGTGAAGCGATGTCTTTTCGTGCTCAAAGAAAACACTGCAGAATAAAACATGTTATGAACTTAGACAAGCGTCTTTTTTTAGCGTTTGTGCTTTATATGTATGGAGGGGGGGGGAGTCTGGTGGAAGTCAGTTGGTTTATCACAAGGTGTCTCTCTCTGGTCTGACCGATGAGGAAAACCACCAACACTGTTCGGATGTGTTGGGAGGGGAGGCTGCGGAGCGGAGTGGCCAGGCTGCGGCTGGGAGGAACATGTGCATTTAATCTGCCTGCTTCCAAATGCCCTGTGGCAACCACAGCAAAGAGCAGAAAAACGTAAATGGATGAAATTATATCCATATGATTCAACGAGACAGCTAAGGAGAGGCAGGTTTCTCATGCGCTTCGTCAGGATACCAAATTAAACACAGCTTGGCTAAAACATTCGCATTACATAGTTTACACATATCATTTCCACAGCCAAGCGGGACCCTTTTAGCGGCCAGCCTCATCTGTTGTGAATAGCGGCTCTAATTTGAATCAAAGATAGCATTTCTCAGAGCTGGATGGAGATGAATTCACACACACTTGCTTTGTTTTTCCTTCAAGCGTCGCCCCCCCCCTCCCCTCCCCTCCCCCCCCCCCCCCCGCCTTTCTCCTGCGCTTCGCCCACATTTCGGGAAGCCTTGATTTATGAATGGTGAGATATGAGTACACACAGCAAATGACTAAACGCTGGTGACTGTTGTCCAGATGGGGAACGAACAAGCGAACGGAGCGATAGCTCAGCCGATAAATTGGTGGGAGGAAGTAGTCATGTAAATGACTAAAGAAATTGTTCTGAACAGCCATTTTGCACTCGTGCCTGCAGATTAAAAACTGTGCCGCGGACGGTCCAACAGGACAGGAAACATTCCTATGATGCTAAATGAGCTCACATAATGAGAGCAGGGCCCAGCTGGCTGCTTCCTCTAACAGGCGCTTTGATGGAGATTGAGGAGGAAGTGCAGTGATGGATCTCAACCACTATTGGCAGCGATGGGAAAAGTACACACATTCTTTACTTAAGTAGAAGTACAATTACTTGTGTGTAAAAGTACTGATTCAACTTGTTTACTCAAGTAAAAGTAAAAATGTACAGGCTCTGAAATGTAAAGTATCAAAGTGAAAAAGTATTTCAACCGGCTGTTTCTCTGTAGCTAATTGAAACTCAAGTCATTAATATAACTCAAAGACTATTCAACTTAAAAGATCCCCTTAAAACATGGTTTAAGATTTATTGAGACTATTGATTAATAATTTGTGTGATATGGTTTTTCCACAAAAAAGCTGCACGTACATGTAATGCGTGAAAGCTGGGAGAGCGCGAGACCAGAGAGACAACATTTAAAACTAAACTAACGGGCCTGTTTTGAAAATGCAAGGAGTAGAAGTACATATATTTGTGTTACAATGTAGGGAGTAAAAGTAAAAGGTGTCAGAAAAATAAACACTCGGTAAAATACAGATAGCTGAAAATCCTACTTAAGTACAGTAACAAAGTATTTGTACTCAGTTACTTCCCATCTCTGCCTATGAGCCTTTTTCACCGCATCCGTGTTGTGTCTAAAAGGCAGGGTAAACACAGGTCCAACAAAAACATGAATGAGCGGCCCCAGCACTGGAACACCTAAATGGATTGGGAAGTTGGAAACCCTCATGAATGTGTTTGTTGCACCTGTGTTTACCCTGCCTTTTAGACACAAAAGGGCTGCTGTGAAAAAGGCCGATTGCCTTGGCGGAGGCCTGGCACAGTGCACAACAACATGGAGAGGCTTGATGGAAGCACTTAACCTCCTCTGTGATCCAGGGGCCTGCATTCAAACGTCTCACAGCTCCTCAGCCCTGCATCACATTACAGAGCCAAGATGCCATTTCCTCCTGAAGCCGCTTCACCGGTTCACCAGGTTGAGGGGAAAAGCAAAATAGGGTCACATTCTCAAAGAGAGGGAGCGGAATGAAAGGGAAGAGGAGATCTCCTGTGTGTTATCATGCAGTGTTAGAGGATATCTCCTGTGTGTTATCATGCAGTGTTAGAGGATATCTCCTGTGTGTTATCATGCAGTGTTAGAGGATATCTCCTGTGTGTTATCATGCAGTGTTAGAGGATATCTCCTGTGTGTTATCATGCAGTGTTAGAGGATATCTCCTGTGTGTTATCATGCAGTGTTAGAGGATATCTCCTGTGTGTTATCATGCAGTGTTAGAGGATACTGTATCTCCTGTGTGTTATCATGCAGTGTTAGAGGATATCTCCTGTGTGTTATCATGCAGTGTTAGAGGATATCTCCTGTGTGTTATCATGCAGTGTTAGAGGATATCTCCTGTGTGTTATCATGCAGTGTTAGAGGAGATCTCCTGTGTGTTATCATGCAGTGTTAGCGCTGAACCCAACCTGCTTCCAACCTACGCCCTCGCTTTCCCCACAAGATTGACTTTTCCTCCTGGTCAAAGGAACACGGTCGTACTGTAGAAATAATTTTCATACAGACATGGAGCCGTATGAACATGGGCCAGTTGTAGGCTACGGTTACCTCTGAGACGTTCTCCACTCCCAACAAACAGCGGGTCAGGTTGCAGTCAAGTGACTGATCACATCCATATCAAGGCTGCTCAATGAGAACAGACAGAAACAAAAGTATCACAGTAGTTCTCCCCTGTGCAAAACTGAACTTTTGTCTTGTGCATTATACAGCACAACAGATTTTAAGTAGTATATTAGTGTTCACTGCAGAGATGTGTAGCATATGGGCTGAATAATCACTGGATACGAGAAGTACTGACATGGGATTTAGAGAGGAGCAAGATCCTACCGGGTGACCTGTCGTTGGATGAAAGGCTACTTAACAGCCTGCCCGCTTTGTCGTGTGACAGGGCTGAGAAGCAGAGAGGTGCAAGTGACAGGGCTGAGAAGCAGAGGGGTGTAAGTGACAGGGCTGAGAAGCAGAGGGGTGCAAGTGACAGGGCTGAGAAGCAGAGGGGTGTAAGTGACAGGGCTGAGAAGCAGAGGGGTGTAAGTGACAGGGCTGAGAAGCAGAGGGGTGCAAGTGACAGGGCTGAGAAGCAGAGGGGTGTAAGTGACAGGGCTGAGAAGCAAAGGGGTGTAAGTGACAGGGCTGAGAAGCAGAGGGGTGTAAGTGACAGGGCTGAGAAGCAGAGGGGTGTAAGTGACAGGGCTGAGAAGCAGAGGGGTGCAAGTGACAGGGCTGAGAAGCAGAGGGGTGCAAGTGACAGGGCTGAGAAGCAGAGGGGTGTAAGTGACAGGGCTGAGAAGCAGAGGGGTGTAAGTGACAGGGCTGAGAAGCAGAGGGGTGTAAGTGACAGGGCTGAGAAGCAGAGGGGTGCAAGTGACAGGGCTGAGAAGCAGAGGGGTGTAAGTGACAGGGCTGAGAAGCAGAGGGGTGCAAGTGACAGGGCTGAGATGCAGAGGGGTGTAAGTGACAGGGCTGAGAAGCAGAGGGGTGTAAGTGACATTTGTTTTATGTATCAATGAAAGCTCTTGATGAGCTCCTTCTACACATGTGAATTCTAAATCAATCCAGAGTTACAGTATTAATCAAAAACCAAAAGACCGAACACTGAACACAACAAACTATTTGAGGCCAAAAGGGCTTAAGTGCACTTACGCCTCTAAAAGTCAAGTCGCAAGTCATCAAAACAAGGACTCAAGTCGACTTGAGTCCAAGTCACCAAGTCTCAAGTCCCCATCTCTGATAGAAGTTTTCATATTAGATATTAAATATTGAATTTAATAAATGAAGTCAGGACAAAGTGGTGATTTGTTCGGCTCTCCTGTAAAGTTGGTCAAATGTCACTTCCGCCCCTCTCGTCCTCAGCCTTCAATATGCTCACTAGCTACCCCTAACCATTTCTAACGGCTCATTTGAGTCCATTACAGAGCTCCCAGTGGCCATTAGGAAGCATCACGGGCACAGCCTTCATTGCAAAGGCATCAGGTAACGTGAGCCGGCCGTGAAAAAGCCTGAGTGAAACTCCTCAACATGATCTGTGCTGCGATGATGTTACTGCAGGGTCCTGTTCCACAGCTCTGACACCAGGCTTCAGTCTATCCAGCACCGTTCACTCACACCTGCCTCCTCTCTCTCTCTCTCCATCTCTCTCTCTCTCTCTCTCTCTCTCTCCATCTCTCTCTCTCCCCCTCTCTCTCTCTCTCTCTCTTTCTCTCCCTCTCTCTCTCTCTCTCTCCATCTCTCTCTCTGTCTCTCTCTTTCTCTCTGTCTCTCTCTGCCAAAAGCTCCTCTTCCTCTGAACCCTACAATGGGGTGTTATAGACCTCCGTGTGCTCCATGGCTCCTTTATATATCAGTGGTATTGAGGGATGATGGATGTTATCACAATAACAAGATGTTTAATTCATTAATTGATCCACTTTATTTCTCTTTTGTTCGACGATTATCGAATATAATCCTCCTCTCTTCACCTCCATCACCTTCCAATAGCTTCTAGCACCTACTCAGCTCTCTCTCCATCTTTGATATATACATGATATAGAGAGTGAGGTGTAGGGCTGTCAAAGAATATTCTATATTCCAATATATATTCGAATATAAAGATTAAAAGAATATTCAAATATGAAAATTATTTTTTTACATTTAACCTTAAGAAAACTGTCCAAGAGGGCAACATAAAAACATGCATCGTTTGCCTGGTTATTTAAAAACATTACAAGGTTACTACTAGTAGGCTACTACTGTATTAGAACCTGACTGAATAAATATGGGGGGAAACAATGTTTATGTTGGAAAAAAATGTTTTATCTTCAAATAAATATACCAAGTAGTTATATAAGCTCTCTGCTTTGCCACGCATGTACGCACGCAAAAAAAAAGAAGGGGAAAAAAAAGTATATATATATTTTTTTAGTATTCGAATATATTCGAACGAATATGATTTGCTTAGAGGGAATATTCGAATATGATTTTGGGGCAATTTTGACAGCCCTAGTGAGGTGACATGTGACAAAGGCCCCATGCCGGATTCCAACCCGGGACGTTGCGGTTTACGGTACGTGCCTCAGCCCACTGAACCACCGGGACACACAGACGGCTGTATTTTTACAAAAGGATCTTGGCTTGCGTAGCTTTAAATCCCTGGATCAGCAAAGCCATTGTAACGAGTGCAAGGCCTGAGGTCACAGAGCCGATAGACACAATATAGACACAATAGATATAAAAAGATGGTGTGTTGTGGAACGAGCCGGTATGATGGAGATGTGTTGGCTAAAGAAACAAGAGGCCGTCTGCCTGTCTGGCAGGCGGCTCGTCGTCCACACAGGCCAGAGTTGACACAGCTGTCTAAAGGCGTTTGGGCCACTCCATAACTCTGACGTGACAACAAATAAACATTTCAGAAGCCCTGCGGGTTGCCAAGCCAAATACCTCCACGCCAGAGGCACCATCGTATTCAGACAGAAAACATGCCGGCTAAATTAAACAATAGGTCAAGATGGCATTGTGATCAACACCAGCCCAAGGCCCCGGGGCGAGGAGAGAGGGCTTTTTACGCAACCCTCTGGAGGGGGACCAGACCACAAAGCCCTCTGGGTAATATAGCAGCTGCCCGAGCAATGTGGTGCAACCGAGATGCCGCGGTGCCCCGTAGATGTGTGCCAGGGTCGTGTTCTGTTCTGCTCTCTGTGGGCTTCAGGGTCCAGTTTCCAGCTGTGTGGATATGGCTGCTTGCAATATATCAGACTGCAGTACAGGCATTCAATGTGTCAGTCTGAATCACGGCCCGGGCTTATCATGCAGCGTTCACACTTACGCACATCGCCATCCGTTCCCATTTCAATCAATCAAATCAGCACTTTTCACTAAGTGGCCCTCAAGCCCTGCTCACCACCAACACCGTGTGTGCCCCTGTGTGTGTGTGTGTGTGTGTGGGTGTGTGTGTGTGTGCCCCTGTGTGTGTGTGTGTGTGCCCCTGTGCTCATTGTCCTATAGGAAAACACTTTGATTTGAGTGCAAAACCACTCCCCATTCCTGTGCAATTACGACCGACTCAAACGACCTGCCAACGGCAAAGAAATGCCGAGGTTCCAGTGTCCATTGGTATTCCCCCAGTAAACGTTTTCATATTTATGGAATATTTTCCTTGAAATTTCTCATCAGACGTGTGTTTATGTTCGCCGTAACACGAGTCGCAGCCTGGCACTTGCTGGCCTCACACAGTTTGCCAGTGAGAGCGCAGGCTGCATTATGAGACTCCATTTTTCTCATATACAAAATATCTATTTCCCGGGTGCACTTTAAATTGTGCATGACCTAATCTAAATATCTTGGCTTTATTGCTTTACAAAATGGAATTGGCACATCTGTGATGCTGATTTTCTGTTTGGTTTCGCCTCTGAAACAGATGCAGTGCAATCTAAGTGACAGTTGCTACGTTAGACGCTCTGAACAATTACCATTACGGGAAGACTGAAAAAAAGAAGAAGAAAAAAATCTGACTTAAAGAATACTTAAAATAACGAAACCAATGTGGTCCTAAACCCGGCGTAACCCTTTTTACATCGATGTTAAACTAATTCCAAAGCTGAACAGATGGGATGTGAAGCAGATGTTTGAGAGTGAACTGCTGAGCAGAAAGCGAGAGCCTCTTTCTGGAGACAGTTAGATGGTCGGGGTGTAAAACTCGATGGGGGAGAGGAGAGCTACGTCCCAGCTTCAATATCAGGTCCTGTACAGTGGCAGACTGCCAGTCACCCAGGATCATAAAGCAGAGAACCATGTCCACACATGTCCTACTGAGAAGATACAGGATGTTCTCATCTGCAGAGGACGTTACAGCGATGTGACCCCCCCCCTCTCTCTATCTCTCTATCGCGCTCTCTCTCTCTCTGCATCTCTCTCCCTCTCCTCTCTCTATCATCTCTCCCTCTCTCCTTCTCTCTCAGCCTGTCTCTCTCTCTCTCCTTCTCTCTCTCTCTTCCTCTCTGTCTCTCTGCCTGCCTCCCTCTCTCCTTCTCTCTCTCTCTCAGCCTCTCTCTTCCTCTCTGTCTCTCTGCCTGCCTCCCTCTCTCCTTCTCTCTCTCTCTCTGTCTTTCTGCCTGCCTCCCTCTCTCCTTCTCTCTCTCTCTCTCTCTCAGCCTCTCTTCCTCTGTCTCTCTCTGTCACATTCTCCCTTTCTCTCTCATTATCAATCATTTGATGTGGTTTTGGTAAAGTCTGACTGTTCAAACTGTCATGCACAGTTTATCACCACAAGCAATGCCTCAATATTCTTTTTGGATCTGTCTTTTGGGACCTGTCCCCCCCCCCCCCCCCCTCTCTCTCTCTCTCTCTCTGGTCTCCACAGTGTAAACAGATAGAGCCTGAGCGGAGCAGCGTGGAGAGCTGCTTGACCTGTAGCAAACTCCAACGCTCTTAATTGCTGCACTGAATGCCAGCTGTTATAGTCAGCGTTCGAGAGCGCAACGGTTTCGCTAATGCTCAAAAAATGCTCTCGAGTGCGCGTTCAACACACACATACCACATCACTGTCATGCATCGTTCCTCGCCATGAATTCTGGGCAAAAAATGGCTTTTTTGGGGATGACATCAGTTGAGTTGAATTTGCGTCCCTGGCTCCGTTTCTCCCAGACTTCACTTCTTTCTCAAACATTCAAATTGGAGCCGACACGCTGGCCGCAGAACGCTGCGGTGCTCAGCTCCAACATGACACCCTAAACATAAACATCTCTTTCTCGACATCATTTATCCATACTTCTCTTAGTGTTTATGTTATACGGTAGCGACTGGCTTGCCCATATATATTAGCTCCTTCAGGGCTGGCCTCGCCTGGTGTGGTGTAGGGCCTGCGTGCCTGGGCGGGTGGAGGGATACTGTTAGTCCCGGGGTTGTGGTCTGGCCCTGAGGTAGGCGTGCTCCCTGCCCGCTTGTTTGCTGGGAGATGTGACGGTGGTCGGTCGGAGGTTGAATGTTGCTCTGGTCTCTCTCCCACGCTAACATCAATAAGCCACATGCACTGAGAGATTTAGCTCTGTTTTTCTGTGACACTCCCAACAGACCTCAGTCACACTGCGGTGTGCTGGCCGTGTCTGTTTGAATGTGAGGAGCGGGGGCCAAGATGGCCGCCCCCGAGGAGAAAGGATCTGTTATGCGTTTGCCTTGTCAAATGCCACAAGCGTCGTCTGACCTAACTCCGCCTCCACAATGCACATGATCCATGACCGCGTACAAGCCTGAACGCGTATTATCCCCCACTGACTAAATATAGATTTATATTGCATATAGTTATTTACTACTATTACTACCATTACTACCCTATTTATTATTAAGTCTATCTACTGTGGGGTCTGGTGAATCGTTGGTGAATTGTCTGGTTGTACTGTATGTCTGCACAAAGGGAAGTTTGCAACTGCAATTTCGCTGTATGATTTTATTATGCAATGACAAATAAACTACTATTCTATTCTATTCTATTCTGACCACTAGGGAGCATGTGAGGGCAGGGCTTCTCAACGTGCGTATTATCCCCCACTGACCACTAGGGGGCATGTGAGGGCAGGGCTTCTCAACGTGCATATTATCCCCCACTGACCACTAGGGGGCATGTGAGGGCAGGGCTTCTCAACGTGCGGCCCGCGGGCCAAACGTTTCTGGTGGTTCGGTGACATGATGCTATCTGGTCCGATTCTCAATAGGTTCACATGTCTTTCAGAGGCTGTAGCGGAATCAGTTTGAAAGCCAGAGTGAAGGTTCTGGTATCGTATGAAACTAGATGACCTCTGACATCCATTGGTACCAACCATGTCATGGTAGCATGGTAGGTCCGTGTCCTAAGCCGGAGATGCCAGAGCTCCTGTCCATCAGCTCTCCCTCCCTCTGCTGCACGGAGCTGGGTCTGCATCCCTGCATCGCCCCCTGAACGCGACAGAGACCCAGAACACAGGCAGAACCAGCTCTCCTCTGTATTAGTAAAGTGACCCAGAACACAGGCAGAACCAGCTCTCTCCTCTGTATTAGTAAAGTCATCCAGAACACAGGCAGAACCAGCTCTCCTCTGTATTAGTAAAGTGATCCAGAACACAGGCAGAACCAGCTCTCTCCTCTGTATTAGTAAAGTGATCCAGAACACAGGCAGAACCAGCTCTCCTCTGTATTAGTAAAGTGATCCAGAACACAGGCAGAACCAGCTCTCCTCTGTATTAGTAAAGTGATCCAGAACACAGGCAGAACCAGCTCTCCTCTGTATTAGTAAAGTGATCCAGAACACAGGCAGAACCAGCTCCCCTCTGCATTAGTAAAGTGATCCAGAACACAGGCAGAACCAGCTCTCTCCTCTGTATTAGTAAAGTGATCCAAAACACAGGCAGAACCAACTCTCTCCTCTGTATTAGTAAAGTGATCCAGAACACAAGCAGAACCAGCTCTCCTCTGTATTAGTAAAGTGATCCAGAACACAGGCAGAACCAGCTCTCCTCTGTATTAGTAAAGTGATCCAAAACACAGGCAGAACCAGCTCTCTCCTCTGTATTAGTAAAGTGATCCAGAACACAGGCAGAACCAGCTCTCCTCTGTATTAGTAAAGTGATCCAGAACACAGGCAGAACCAGCTCTCTCCTCTGTATTAGTAAAGTGATCCAGAACACAGGCAGAACCAGCTCTCCTCTGTATTAGTAAAGTGATCCAGAACACAGGCAGAACCAGCTCTCCTCTGTATTAGTAAAGTGATCCAAAATACAGGCAGAACCAGCTCTCTCCTCTGTATTAGTAAAGTGATCCAAAACACAGGCAGAACCAGCTCTCTCCTCTGTATTAGTAAAGTGATCCAGAACACAGGCAGAACCAGCTCTGCTCTGTATTAGTAAAGTGATCCAGAACACAGGCAGAACCAGCTCTCCTATGTATTAGTAAAGTGATCCAGAACACAGGCAGAACCAGCTCTCCTCTGTATTAGTAAAGTGATCCGGCTCAGTGGAGAGGTTAAACTGATTTAGGGGTTTGGATGGGACACAATTATGACACAAGCTGTGTGCAATGCAGCCGGGCCCGGGTCGGGTCTTCAGGTTTCCCGTACCGGAGCAAAGCTTAATGTGAAGGAAATTGCAAACTCAAAATATTGCATTCCAGACAAATGCAATTAGAGTGGATCACATGCTTTGATACCTGGTTATGTGCTTAAAAGCAAGAGGTAGCTGGGCAGCTGTTTTAATTCATTGTGGCAGTTTACAATATTTGATTTATATTGCATTTGATTTAATTTTTAACATTTTATTTTCAAATATTGTATGGCTCGCGATCATGTTTTGCAAATAAATGTTTAGATACAATTGTACTTATTGAATGAATTTGAAGACTGCCAGCTCCTCGAATTCAAATAAGATTATCTCGCTGAGTGAAGGTTGTGTCTGTGTGTGTGTGTGTGTGTGTGTGTGTGTGTGGGGGGGGGGGGGGGGGGGGGGGGGGCAGTCTGTTCAGGTTTCGTGAGGTGAG
>NC_139632.1:32513249-32518249 GCF_964638095.1 Poromitra crassiceps
GTGCCAGAGGTTTCATCATGTGAGCCTCTGTGTGCCAGAGGTTTCATCATGTGACCATAGCCTCTGTGCCAGAGGTTTCATCATGTGACCATAGCCTCTGTGCCAGAGGTTTCATCATGTGACCATAGCCTCTGTGTGCCAGAGGTTTCATCATGTGACCATAGCCTCTGTGTGCCAGAGGTTTCATCATGTGACCATAGCCTCTGTGTGCCAGAGGTTTCATCATGTGACCATAGCCTCTGTGTGCCAGAGGTTTCATCATGTGACCATAGCCTCTGTGCCAGAGGTTTCATCATGTGACCATAGCCTCTGTGCCAGAGGTTTCATCATGTGACCATAGCCTCTGTGTGCCAGAGGTTTCATCATGTGACCATAACCTCTGTGCCAGAGGTTTCATCATGTGACCATAGCCTCTGTGCCAGAGGTTTCATCATGTGACCATAGCCTCTGTGTGCCAGAGGTTTCATCATGTGACCATAACCTCTGTGCCAGATGTTTCATCATGTGACCATAGCCTCTGTGCCAGAGGTTTCATCATGTGACCATAGCCTCTGTGTGCCAGAGGTTTCATGACATGTGACCATAGCCTCTGTGTGCCAGAGGTTTCATCATGTGACCATAGCCTCTGTGCCAGAGGTTTCATCATGTGACCAGAGGTTTCATCATGTGACCAGAGGTTTCATCATGTGACCATAGCCTCTGTGTGCCAGAGGTTTCATCATGTGACCATAGCCTCTGTGTGCCAGAGGTTTCATCATGTGACCATAGCCTCTGTGTGCCAGAGGTTTCATCATGTGACCATAGCCTCTGTGTGCCAGAGGTTTCATCATGTGACCATAGCCTCTGTGCCAGAGGTTTCATCATGTGACCATAGCCTCTGTGCCAGAGGTTTCATCATGTGACCATAGCCTCTGTGCCAGAGGTTTCATCATGTGACCATAGCCTCTGTGTGCCAGAGGTTTCATCATGTGACCATAGCCTCTGTGACCAGAGGTTTCATCATGTGACCATAGCCTCTGTGCCAGAGGTTTCATCATGTGACCATAGCCTCTGTGCCAGAGGTTTCATCATGTGACCAGAGGTTTCATCATGTGACCATAGCCTCTGTGCCAGAGGTTTCATCATGTGACCATAGCCTCTGTGCCAGAGGTTTCATCATGTGACCATAGCCTCTGTGTCAGAGGTTTCATCATGTGACCATAGCCTCTGTGCCAGAGGTTTCATCATGTGACCATAGCCTCTGTGTGCCAGAGGTTTCATCATGTGACCATAGCCTCTGTGTGCCAGAGGTTTCATCATGTGACCATAGCCTCTGTGTGCCAGAGGTTTCATCATGTGACCATAGCCTCTGTGTGCCAGAGGTTTCATCATGTGACCATAGCCTCTGTGCCAGAGGTTTCATCATGTGACCATAGCCTCTGTGTGCCAGAGGTTTCATCATGTGACCATAGCCTCTGTGACCAGAGGTTTCATCATGTGACCATAGCCTCTGTGACCAGAGGTTTCATCATGTGACCATAGCCTCTGTGTGCCAGAGGTTTCATCATGTGACCATAGCCTCTGTGTGCCAGAGGTTTCATCATGTGACCATAGCCTCTGTGCCAGAGGTTTCATCATGTGACCATAGCCTCTGTGCCAGAGGTTTCATCATGTGACCAGAGGTTTCATCATGTGACCATAGCCTCTGTGCCAGAGGTTTCATCATGTGACCATAGCCTCTGTGCCAGAGGTTTCATCATGTGACCATAGCCTCTGTGCCAGAGGTTTCATCATGTGACCATAGCCTCTGTGTCAGAGGTTTCATCATGTGACCATAGCCTCTGTGCCAGAGGTTTCATCATGTGACCATAGCCTCTGTGTCAGAGGTTTCATCATGTGACCATAGCCTCTGTGTCAGAGGTTTCATCATGTGACCATAGCCTCTGTGCCAGAGGTTTCATCATGTGACCATAGCCTCTGTAAATGGTAAATGGTAAATGGTCTGCATTTATATAGCGCTTTTATCCAAAGCGCTTTACAATGAGTAGATAGTCTACATTCACCCATTCATACACCGATGGCGGCAGGCTGCCACGCAGGGTGCCTACACACCATTGGGAGCAAGGAGGGTTAAGTGTCTTGCCCAAGGACACAACGACAGCAGCTGGGAGGGAGCGGGGATCGAACCGCCAACCCTTGCGTCATTGGCCGACCCGCTCTACCTCCTGAGCTAAAGCCGCCTCTGGTCTGTGCCAGAGGTTTCATCATGTGACCAGAGGTTTCATCATGTGACCATAGCCTCTGTGTCAGAGGTTTCATCATGTGACCATAACCTCTGTGCCAGAGGTTTCATCATGTGACCATAGCCTCTGTGCCAGAGGTTTCATCATGTGACCATAGCCTCTGTGTGCCAGAGGTTTCATCATGTGACCATAGCCTCTGTGCCAGAGGTTTCATCATGTGACCATAGCCTCTGTGTCAGAGGTTTCATCATGTGACCATAACCTCTGTGTCAGAGGTTTCATCATGTGACCATAACCTCTGTGCCAGAGGTTTCATCATGTGACCATAGCCTCTGTGCCAGAGGTTTCATCATGTGACCATAGCCTCTGTGCCAGAGGTTTCATCATGTGCCCATAACCTCTGTGTCAGAGGTTTCATCATGTGACCATAGCCTCTGTGCCAGAGGTTTCATCATGTGACCATAGCCTCTGTGTCAGAGGTTTCATCATGTGACCATAGCCTCTGTGTCAGAGGTTTCATCATGTGACCATAGCCTCTGTGCCAGAGGTTTCATCATGTGACCATAGCCTCTGTGTGCCAGAGGTTTCATCATGTGACCATAACCTCTGTGCCAGAGGTTTCATCATGTGACCATAGCCTCTGTGCCAGAGGTTTCATCATGTGACCATAACCTCTGTGCCAGAGGTTTCATCATGTGACCATAGCCTCTGTGTGCCAGAGGTTTCATCATGTGACCATAGCCTCTGTGTGCCAGAGGTTTCATCATGTGACCATAGCCTCTGTGACCAGAGGTTTCATCATGTGACCATAGCCTCTGTGCCAGAGGTTTCATCATGTGACCATAGCCTCTGTGCCAGAGGTTTCATCATGTGACCATAGCCTCTGTGTGCCAGAGGTTTCATCATGTGACCATAGCCTCTGTGCCAGAGGTTTCATCATGTGACCATAGCCTCTGTGTGCCAGAGGTTTCATCATGTGACCATAGCCTCTGTGTGCCAGAGGTTTCATCATGTGACCATAGCCTCTGTGACCAGAGGTTTCATCATGTGACCATAGCCTCTGTGCCAGAGGTTTCATCATGTGACCATAGCCTCTGTGCCAGAGGTTTCATCATGTGACCAGAGGTTTCATCATGTGACCATAGCCTCTGTGCCAGAGGTTTCATCATGTGACCATAGCCTCTGTGCCAGAGGTTTCATCATGTGACCATAGCCTCTGTGCCAGAGGTTTCATCATGTGACCATAGCCTCTGTGCCAGAGGTTTCATCATGTGACCATAGCCTCTGTGTCAGAGGTTTCATCATGTGACCATAGCCTCTGTGTCAGAGGTTTCATCATGTGACCATAGCCTCTGTGCCAGAGGTTTCATCATGTGACCAGAGGTTTCATCATGTGACCATAGCCTCTGTGTGCCAGAGGTTTCATCATGTGACCATAGCCTCTGTGTCAGAGGTTTCATCATGTGACCATAACCTCTGTGCCAGAGGTTTCATCATGTGACCATAGCCTCTGTGCCAGAGGTTTCATCATGTGACCATAGCCTCTGTGTGCCAGAGGTTTCATCATGTGACCATAGCCTCTGTGCCAGAGGTTTCATCATGTGACCATAGCCTCTGTGTCAGAGGTTTCATCATGTGACCATAACCTCTGTGTCAGAGGTTTCATCATGTGACCATAACCTCTGTGCCAGAGGTTTCATCATGTGACCATAGCCTCTGTGCCAGAGGTTTCATCATGTGACCATAGCCTCTGTGTGCCAGAGGTTTCATCATGTGACCATAGCCTCTGTGCCAGAGGTTTCATCATGTGACCATAGCCTCTGTGCCAGAGGTTTCATCATGTGACCATAGCCTCTGTGTGCCAGAGGTTTCATCATGTGACCATAGCCTCTGTGTGCCAGAGGTTTCATCATGTGACCATAGCCTCTGTGCCAGAGGTTTCATCATGTGACCATAGCCTCTGTGCCAGAGGTTTCATCATGTGACCATAGCCTCTGTGTGCCAGAGGTTTCATCATGTGACCAGAGGTTTCATCATGTGACCATAGCCTCTGTGTGCCAGAGGTTTCATCATGTGACCATCACATATGGACTCGGTTGCCTTACTGTTAGCATGACGGCCAAGTGCTGTGCCAAGTGGCACCGCGACCTGACAGGAAGACAAGATCACCATAGGATGAGATTAGGCTTTCTAGAAGGAATTCGATCTAGCTACCTGTTTTTTCCCCTTCTTTCTCTCTCTTTTTTGTTGCCTGTGGAGTGACTGACAGCGTTCATTATAAAGTTGATTGAAAAGGTAGCAAAGCACTGGACCTTCAGATAACGGGCTATAAGTCGACCGGGCCAGGTCCTCGTTTGGGCCTGATTGGGTCGAGTTTGGCTACTTAGTTTCTTAATCAGTTACTCCTGACAGGTCCAATCAGTGCCTTTCTCGCCTATTAACGCTGACTACACTACTTTGACTGAGCCATACAGCCCTCTAAAGGGGCGTTCACACCGAGATATTTATTTTTCGCTCTGTCGCTCAAGTCAACCCTTTGGAATCGCTCTGTCGCTCTGTTTAAATCGCTCATCAACAGGCACACGAAATGACGGACATGTGGGGAATATAACGTTACGCAATGTTATGCTGTTTGTCCACTACGAGCCACCGTCATTGTTTACAAGCTAAGCCTATCAGCGTGCTCCTAATGCGAGCTCCATACCGGTAGTACAGACTTCACTTCATGTCAGCTGTCAGCCTGTCAATGCGGTTTGTTGCCACACAATAAACCAGCGG
>NC_139632.1:32523249-32533249 GCF_964638095.1 Poromitra crassiceps
GTGCCAATATCCAACACCGCAGAAAATTACCATAAAATACAGCTTTCTATTGCCTCTAAAGCTCTCTCGCCTCAGCTAATTTTACAAGCCGCTCTTAGACAAAATTATTTAGAAAATAAACAAGAGCTGGATCTTTTCAGATAAAAAGACTTGAAATAAAACAGGTGCCGCAGAAATATTGCAGACTCGGTTTTTGGATAATTAGGACTTGGACGGTTTCCTGGACTTGAAGAAGAGCACTTGTGACAGGCGCTTTGGGTGAAGCCGTGAATTGAGCAAGACTAGAAAATGTTACGGAGCGTCCCTCTGTGGCTCGCTTCTCCAGACTACTACATTTCTCCCCGTGTTTGGCTTGGATAGAAAGCCAATTCACTTAATACTTGTGGGACGGCTAAACATTTAAAGCTCCCATTTAAGGGGATCAAGTGTAGGCATTGTTTGGTTATGTTAACCAGATGTGTTGGCTTTTCATGATCTGAATCCCTTCTCAAAAAACACAGTGCTCGTGAAAATAAACATGGCTTCGCCCTACACAAATTGTGGACTAATTGTGTATTTGGACTAAATCATTCTTAAGGTTGGAGGGCTTTTTCCATTTGCTGAGGGATGCGGAGGAATGACAGCTTGACATTGATTAGTGTGTTGACTTGTGGAATTTGAGCCGTACCTGTAAAAAAAATAAAAAATAAAATGCAACCACAAATCTATTTCTACAGTGACGAGGTAGCGCCATGGCTGTAACAGTCTGTAACAGTCCACATCTTCAGTGGGGAAAACCTCTGTTTGAAATGTTCCACTAAAAACACAGGAATGACAAACAGATCTGTTTCTTAAGCAAAACAAAATACAAGTTCATGCTGAAAAGTAATCAGCAATGAAGCAAGTCCAGTCTTGTTTTTGGATACGACGCACGACGTATCTCGTTGAGGAAAAATCATCTTGTGGGAATGTATTATTACTTTATGAAAAATGTGTATTTAATTTAAACAAAAAACATCTTCTTTTCACATAAGGTTGCAATTATAGGAAGAGTTAGACCCAAATATCAAACCAAGAAATATCACCTAATAACCCAAAAAAGAGAAAGAAAAGAAACGCTGTCTGTTCTCAAGCAGAACCTACTGTGTGCCTACAAATAGATGATTGTGTGTTGGCCTGCTGTCTGTCTGCACAGAGTTCATATGAAACCGGGCCTTGGTTACTCTGGTTCAAAATGAGGCAACTACTTCTGAGTGGATTGTGAAAACACTGGCTGAGTGGGATGTGAATACTGTAATCCTGACATTAGAATGGATTGTTCTGGTTCTGGCCCGGGTGGAGGTGGGCAGTGTGAGACTCACCATACACTTGTTGGGTTTCTCTCCAGAGTGGACCCTCATGTGAATCAGCAGCTTGTAGCGGGCGTTGAAGGGCTTGTAGCGGCGGATGCAGCCAGCCCAGAAACAGGTGAAGTCCTCACCTTTGCGCTGGTCAATGTGGACCTTCTCGATGTGCCTCACCAGCTCCTCCTGCTGCTCATAGGCAGCGCTGCAGTCGATCCAGCGGCACACTTGCTTATCGACCAGCGTGCCCCCTCCAACCTCTTCTCGCTCCTGGGTCGTGTGGGAAGACGGTTTGAGTCCCAGGGAGGAGGAGGCTGCTGGCGCTGTTTGCTGGCTCTGGAGGTGCAGCAGGCCCCCAGGGTTGGAACCCACGTATTGGTGCAGGTGGTAGGGCGGAGGCATGGCGGGCCGAGGGGGGGCTGGGTGGTGAGGGTGACGGAGGTGCAGGTGCTGCTGCTGGTGGTGGTGGTGGTGATAGTGGTGCTGAAAGAGCTCATCCTCGCTGGGGGAGAAGTCATCCAGGGGCTCCTGCTTTAGGGCAGCCCCCGATCTGTGCATGCCCCCTTCTAGCAGAGCCCCGGGCCCCGAATGCAGGGCTCCAGACATCAGGGCCCCGCTCATCAGCAGCGCCAGCCCGTCCGGCCCCCCTCCTCCCCCGGGCCCCTGCTGCATGGAGCCCTGCTCCTCGCGCGGCCCCTGGCCCTGCTCCGCCTCCACCGACGACGACACCGAGGAGGAGGACGAGGACTCGGAGCAGGAGGAGAGAGACAGCAGGCAGGTGGCAGGTGAGGGCAGCTGACAGCTCTCCTGTAGCGGGGGCTGCCGGGGGCTGGCGTGAGGCGGGGGCAGGGGCGGGGGCTTGCAGGGTGGGGAGGTAGAGGAGGGGGAGGAAGAGGAAGAGAAGCTGGTGTGGCTGGGCGAGAGGTTCGAGCGGAAGCCGTTGACGCAGGCGACCATGGACATCTGGGAGGAGGAGCAGATGATGGCGGTGATATCGATCCCCTCGGAGGCGGCCGGGGAGCTGGTGGCAGGAGTGGAGCTGGACTGCGAGCCCAAGGACAGACAGCGTCTCTTCAGACTGCTCGCGCTGAGCGGCCGCGCTGAATGACGGGAGCCCGCGGGGGACAAAGCCAGAGGGGAGGAGCCGTCTTCATTATTAAAGGGTTGCGCCACATCCGCTGACACGGCGCCGCCTAAGCCGCTCACTCCGCTGTTGCTAACGTGCGGAGCTTCGGCCATCTCCCCCCTCCGCACCCCCACACCCATGCCCGCCCGAGAGTTCTGAAAGCCGGCCTGGGACGTGCTGGGGAGCCCCGGCCCGGCGCTGGATATCTTGTAGCCCATGGAGCTCTCCTGCTTGATGGGGTAAAGGAGGTGAGGTGAGGCCCCCGGCAGGGACCTCTGGAAGCCAGAGGAGGACCTGTGATGAGACAAACACACACAGAGGAATATGAGCGCTATGCTATTAGCGCCACACTGGCTGGAATATGAGCGCTATCAGCCGGCTGCCTGTTGATAGATACAGGCCGGCTCATCCTTCCCCCCAGACCCCCCCCAGCCCCCCTACTCCCCCACCAGCCCCCCTACTCCCCCCCAGCCCCCCAACTCCCCCCCAGCCCCCCTACTCCGTCCCAAATGGGCCGCTAAATATTTCAAGTAAGTCTCTCATGTAGAGCAACTGGCCTTACGGGTACAAACATAAACAGTGTCTAGGTCATGTAGGGTTTAGTGACTCCATGTTGGAAAGCAGGGAGCACCAGGTAGCACTCACCACCTGACCCACCACCTGATGAGCCAAAGTGACTTCATGAAGAAATGAAACAGGATCTTGCGGTGACGAGAAGTTATGAATGGGCATTTATGACTAAGAATAGAGCGAGGGGCCGAGGGGCCGCTGGCTGCTGCTGGGTCCATCTGACGGGCTTTGATGACACAAAGGGGTTAAACCCAAACCCAACATGGGGATAAATAGGGAGTCACCTGTTTTGGTGGCATAATGGCAGCCTATGAAGGGTCAGCGTTTACAATACTGTGTATTCTGGTGGGAATCTTTGCCCTGGTGAATGGAGGAGCCAGGTCACATTTCACCATGCGTCGCTGTGATCTCCTACATAATCATTCCTGTCAGTTGGCTCATTATGGATTTTGTCCAAAGCCCCTGAGTGATGTGAGAAGGGGCCTGTTTTCTCTGCGCTGTCCCCATGAAGGAATCGTCTTTGTCCCTCCTGCCGGCCACGCCGACGGGGGGGCGGGGAACAAAGCTAACGCTAGCTAGGCTTGCAGAGAGCCACTGGCAGTTTGTCGTCGTCGTTGTTAATAAAGACTCAACTCCCCATCTCCCTCTATTCGGGAGCGCCATTTCCTGTTTGGCTGGAGTGAAAATATTCAGAGACAATATTGAGAGAAGCGAATGTCTGTCCAGAAGCACTTTGGGTTGGATGGCTGAGGATAGCGGGATAGGAAGGAGGAGGGATCTGGGATTTGTTTCTGACCTGAACAGTAGGGCGATGCCCGCATGTTGCATTAGTATAGCATTAGCATTAGCAACTAGCATTAGTTAGCATCATGTTGGACTCTGGACTCCCTCAGCGCACTTAAGGAGATGTACTCTGGACTCCTTCATTGTACTTAAGGAGATGTTGTACTCTGGACTCCTTCAGTGTACTTTAGGAGATGTTGTACTCTGGACTCCTTCAGTGAACTTTAGGGGATTTGGGCTTTCCGGTTACAAGTATGTGCATCTGTTTCACAACAGCCAAGATAATGAAGAACATGCTGTACCCTATTAGTCAAAATGTACATACCCCATAGGAAACATCTGAAGCTGTAACAGGAATTAGATTATTATAAAGCGATGGGGACAACATGTCTCACCTGGGGTCTTATTATAAAGCGATGGGGACAGCATGGCTCACCTGGTGTCTTATTATAAAGCTATGGGGACAGCATGTCTTACCTGGTGTCTTGGTGCGGGACGTCCTGCAGATGGAGGTCGGATGTGGGTCTGTCACAGTGGAGGCTGGGGGGGTAAAGCCCCCCCGGCTGACCCAAGCTCTGGCCACATGGCATCAGGGTGGCCTCGCTGACACCCAGCTCTACGCCACCTTCCTTCTCTGAGCAGTAAGCGCCATTCACTGGGGAAAGAGTAGGAGAAATGCCACGGTTAGGCATACATAGCTTATACTGTATTAGGGTCGGGGTCAATTTCATGAATTAACTCATCAATTCCTATTCAGGAACGAGATTTGGAATTGAACTGGAATTTAAGGCATCTTAATTTAATTCAATGACATTCTGTGAAATTCCACGTTTTTCTTTTCTTATCACATGGGAAGATGACATGTAGGGCTATATTATCAAAAAGGAATAATCATAACATGTTAAATGTACACCTTTCAGATGGGATTTGATGCATAACATGTCATCAAACATGTCATCATAATACATAATACATACATAATAGTGATGCGCGGGCCGCAGTTATAACCGCGCTGACCGCAGATATCCCGCCCTGCGGGCGGGCCGGTTCATAAAAATAAACATTCTGATTAATAGCGGATGGGTTGCGGGCGGTTGAAATGATGTATCATTAATGAGGAAAAATAATATTAATTACGTTCTCTAGTCTATGAACGTATTTTAAGCTACATTTTTCGTCAGGCACATTCTTCGTCGCCTATTGTAGATCCCCCAAAGGACCCACGGCCGTAAACACAACAATAGCCATGTGCTAGGTCGCCTCCACTTTTCGTCCATATATTATGGTCAATGATGTCACCCTCAAAAAGGAGTCTCCGCTGAAGACGTGTTTGAAGAGAAGACACGTTCGTATTTTCCCATACAATGAGGCAATCAAGTAAACTATCAATCAATCAATCAATCGATTGATTGAAGTAAACTAAACTTAAAGCTATAGCGTTAGCCGAGTAAGCTACATGAGGGCAAGTGGTGGACTGGATATAATACAGCATGGAAGTTTATTTGGAGTCTTGGACTGCAGCGATCGCACCAACGACAGCAGAAACCGTAAGTTCGCTCCTTTTATAGCGTTTTATAGCGTTTATAGCGTCGGGTGCATGGCGGGCGTGGATCTATAAATAGTATGAAATAATGTGCGCGGATTTATGGCAGGCGGACGGATCATGCATACACGTGGATTAGGATGGCATAAAAGCTCATCCGCGCATTTCTAATACATAATAATAATCATAACACACTGGCACATGACTGAATGCGTTTGATTTGTTTAACAGTTTTTTTTATTGGAGTCATAATATTTGATTTGTAATGTTTAGCGAGTTGAGACAAACTCTCTTCGAAATGGAATTGTAATGGAATCCAGTTCTGTTCCCGACATCATCCCAACTCAATTCACATTGTTTCCTTAGAATCGGGTGACGTTCCAGTTCCAGCTCCAGGAATGGAATTTAACCCATTGATACCTGATGCAGCATTTGTGTGTGTATCCCTTTACGACCGCGAACCGCGTGAACGCGGTTCGCGGTCTTAAAGGGATACACACACAAATGAGGGATATACACGCAAATGCTGCATCAGTTATCAATGGGTTAATTGAATTGACCACGCATTCTTCTCAATTCAATAAATGAATGGCCCTAGCCCTGGCTTGTATACTAGATACCGGCTTATATTATATTATATTATATTATATTATATTATATTATATTACATGGCTAATATCAACTTGCCATTTGTGCACATTGGGATAGTGTCTCTGACCCAAAGTGCCTCTTAAACTCACAGTTGGCTAAAGGAGATGGGACTCATCATCTATTGACAACACTGACAGAATGATGTCCGCGGCAGAGCTGCAACAGCTTACAGTGGGAGCCGCGCCATGAGCGACATGTTGAAATCCTATTACATTATGAATATTCTCAGGAGGGATCATCACTGGCTGCAACAATGTGTATCTGCTGATATATGGAGAGAGAGACGCTGACATCCAGCTGGTGACAGTAAGGAGAGAGAGAGACGCTGATGTCCAGCTGATGACAGTAATGAGAGATTCACTGCTGAATATCATAACTGGAATAATCTAGTTATTGAGTTATATCCAAGAGGCCATGCATCCATTTAAATTAACTCCACCTTATCTTTCTATTTCTTTAAAACAGAGGTAGGGACCTGGGGGGGGGGAATAGCGTGATCCTCCCACATGCTACGTCCTGCCGGTGAAACTACTCGCTGCCAGGCGAAAAGAAGCGGATGACGACTGCACATGTATCAGAGGAAGCATTATGCTAGTCTACTACAACTCTCCCCCGATTGGCAGAGGGGGTGGAGCAACGACCTGGACAGCAGGGGGAATTGGCCAAGTCCAATTGGGGAGAAAACGGGGGGGGGGGGGGGGGGGGGGAGACCCCTTTGGTTTTTATAGAGATATTATTATTATTATTATTATTATTATTATTATTATTCTATAGATATTATGTATAGATATATTATAAAGATATCTCCAGAGTTCAAACCTAAGAATGGGATCTGACCGACATGCCGTACCTTACGACTATGACCAAAAATGTACCACTGACTTGTTAAAGCAGCCAAATAAAATGGTTCCAATAAAGCCTGTGGACAGAAATAGAAAAGGGACAGATGAAAGTGGAGGAAAGGGGGTTTGGTGTAGGAGGAAATATTTGCTGAGGGTAAGCTGATATCCCACACATTCATGTGGAGGCGGCCACACCGTTCCCCGTTCCAACTTCCCTAACTCAATTTCTCAAATTCAATTTGCCCCTAACGATGTTATTGACAATGTTATCACACACACCATGAGCCATTATCAATACAGTCACCCAAACACGCTGTATGGGAGAGAGAGAGAGAGAGAGAGAGAGAGAGAGAGCAGAAAAAAGGATACTGGAGAAGGATGAAAAGGATATAAGGGGTAGAAATAAACTAGATGTGAACAGCAGACATGGTCAGAGCAACGAGGTCAGAAGAGCGATGTGTTCAGATGAAAAAGTAGAAAAACGAACAAAAGAGAGAGATATTGCGATGACAATAACAGCTGGGAGGAAGTGTAAACGCAAAGCGGGAGGAAGTGTAAACAGGAAGTGTAAACAGGAAGTGTAAACGCACAGCGGGAGAGAGAGAGAAAGGAAGGTTTTGAAATATAGGAAAGTGGCAAGAAAAGATAATAAACGACGAGAGAAGACAACACTTCCCGAGCCACGTTATCCACAGTGTTAGGAAAAGCTTTTGACACGTCCTCCTACCAACAGCTCCCCGAGGCGTCTGTCTTGTCCCGGGTCAGAGCTCAAAAACAGAGACGCAGAGAGGTGGTGGGAGGCAGAGCCAGCAAAACAAACAGTCCAGGCCCGCCGGGGGACGGCAGCCATGCTGCTTTCACTCAGAGACATTAACAGAAGGCAAAGACGTCTCTGTTTTCAAGCCTTACAAATCCTTCTGTTGATCAAATCTTCTATTGTTCTGTCTTTTGCTTGTTGTCTCCCCGCTGTCCCACCAGTCAGGACAAGTGTGTCTCTGTGCAAGAGACGCTTCAAGACCTGCTGAGGACAAGCCAAGTGTTCCTTCCCTCAACAGGAATAATGTAATGTCATCAGGATGGCAGGAAGTGACATGAGGCAGGAGAGAGATGACTAATCAGAGAGGTCTTCATTCAGCAAACACATGCACACACAAACATTTCTACTAAACGAACACAAGACAAACAAGCCAACACAAACAACCCAACACGTTTATAAAGAATGGCACACACAAACAACCCAACACTATACGAACATAACACAAACAACCCAACACTATACGAACACAACACAAACAACCCAACACTATACGAACACAACACAAACAACCCAACACTATACGAACACAACACAAACAACACAACACATTTATAAAGACATGCACACACAAACAACACAACACAAACAACACAACACATTTATAAATACATGCACACACAAACAACCCAACACTATACGAACATAACACAAACAACCCAACACTATACGAACACAACACAAACAACACAACACTATACGAACACAACACAAACAACCCAACACTATACGAACATAACACAAACAACCCAACACTATACGAACACAACACAACACTATACGAACACAACACAAACAACACAACACTATACAAACACAACACAAACAACCCAACACTATACGAACACAACACAAACAACCCAACACACTTATAAAGACATGCACGCACAAACAACACAACACAAACAACACAACACATTTATAAAGACATGCACACACAAACAACCCAACACTATACGAACATAACACAAACAACCCAACACTATACGAACACAACACAAACAACCCAACACTATACGAACACAACACAAACAACACAACACTATACGAACACAACACAAACAACCCAACACTATACGAACACAACACAAACAACCCAACACTATACGAACACAACACAAACAACACAACACTATACGAACACAACACAAACAACCCAACACTATACGAACAACACTATACGAACACAACACAAACAACCCAACACTATACGAACAACACTATACGAACACAACACAAACAACCCAACACATTTATAAAAACATCATCATAAAGCACAGCATGGACTGGCAATCTCTTAATTAGGTCTTGACTGAATGCCCGCACGCAACACGCGCACGGACGCACGCGCACCCGCACACACACACACACACACACACACACACACACACACACACACACACACACACACACACACACACACACACACACACACACACACACACACACACACACACACACACACACACACACACACACACACACACACACACACACACACACACACACACACACACACACACACACACACACACACACACACCTCATAGCACAGGCCCGGACCAGGCAGACTATAGTAAATGGCGCCCAAATAGAAGACAATGCTCTTTCAAAGCAGACTGCTGTGCTTGGAAATACAGCATGGCCGGTGGCCAATGAAAGTATAGCATGTAAATGAATATAAATGAGTAAAGCACTTAGAGAAAACAGAGACGAGCCCAGAACACTGATTACCTGTCGACCATTTGTTTTGTTAAAACAGATTGAAATACAACCATTGTTTCCCAGCCTGATTTTCTATTATTATTATTTTTCAAGTATTTATTTGGATGCCTCTCCATTGCCAGCGATTGTTTTACCGGCCGTTCTTCGGGATTGGGTTTACATGTCTTTCAACAAAGCATCATTGCTAAGGCACACATGCTGTGACTAGTCATGACCATATCGCCCAGCCACAGTATATTCTATCTGTTCTGCTCTCCTCTTCCCACCTGGGAGGGAGCATCCCCCCCATAGTGGGATTGCTGTCAGGTGAAAGAAAGCGACTGGCGGAGGAAGAGAAGATGGGATAAAAATCGGAATAAAAAACTTGATTAAAAAAAGAAAGATAAAAAAAGAAACAAAGAAAGAGACAAATCGAAACGTAAGTAAAATCCAAATTGTCCAATCGGAACAGCAGCGAGTGAGCGCTCCCTCTCTTTTCTCTTGTCCCTTTGGCTATCCTTTGGTATAAAGTGATCACAGACCGCTCGGGTTGGTAGTGCAGCTTACTGACGTCACGTTACATGAGTTCTGCCTATTAAAGTTCTAATTTTTTACACAGTTGCCTCTAGCTCCCTTTTGGAGTCA
>NC_139632.1:32540749-32545749 GCF_964638095.1 Poromitra crassiceps
ACGCACGCGCGCGCGCGCACGCACGCACGCACGCACGCACACACACACACACACACACACACACACACACACACACACACACACACACACACACACACACACACACACACACACACACACACACACACACGCACGATCCACTGAAACGGTTGTGACCTTTCCTGAGGAGATCCTCCCAGCGCCCCTCCAGCCCACACAGCCAATCACATTTTCTGCGGTCCGCCCACATTAACATACAGTAATTAAATCTTTACAGCCAATCACATTCTCTGCTGTCTTCCCCTATTAACATAATTAAAGCTTTACACTTGCACATGTCACCACCTGGTGGTAGCACCTTGTCACTGGTGGTGTCCACAGTCCACCTAATAAAGAGACACCTACAGTATATGCTGTGTGACAAAGTATGAACCTATGGGAGTACGTACAGTAAGACCAACAGAGGCTATTTGTTCTAAGTTCAGTCCAAATCAAACCACACTATAGAGAAAGTTACATTCAGAACCAAATGCCCTGTTCATTAGATTTGGGTTTTAAAGGCTCAAGATGTCATTAATTGAATTGTAATTAATTATTATCTTTGTGTGCATAGTGATTTCCTGAGCTGAAGACATGATTTGAGTCTGAGATTCACTGACTAAGCTTTTGATACAACCACTGACCACAGTCTGTGGCATCTTTCACATGTATTTCGAGGCTGCAATGGGTTTGTTGAAATGTCTTTAAAAACGGGAGAAATACAGACCTGTGGTTTGAGATATGAGGTTAAAGTAACACTTTCATATATACAAAATGTCTGTTTTGTTACTCTCTGTTGCCGATTGATATAACACAGTAGTAGATTCAACTATCTTAACCCGATTTCCGCAGCAAATCACTATGTTATTCTGCCAGGATTCATCATAGAAAATCACACAGACTTTTGGAACAGTCCCCAGCCCAACCAAATCCTACAATATCTGACAGACAAGCCACTTGAAAGTCAAACAGTGTGCGAACCCTGTTATTTCTTTACTACCGAGACGTCAGCCTGGACTTCACTGACTAACCATACGTGTCGGTTCTGAGCGTGCTGTGGCCAGCGGGAACCATAGACCGTATAATAACTATGGACGCAGTAGCTACCGTGACGTCACCGTGACATTGGTTTTTGGACGCCCGTTTCGAAGCCCCGAGGTTGGCACTTTCACCGTCGCCATCTTGTTTTTTTTTAGCCAGAAGCGAGGTCAATTTGGACGAGACGAGCTGCTATATTGGTCCGTGATCACAAGGACAGGCGCTCGTAATCACGCCCCAAAACAAAACATAGCCTGCTTGATCGTCTGCTTTACTTTAAATGAGACCATCATTGACTAAGTGAACATCTTGCTCTATTGAAGAAAACTTGAAACTAGCAAATGAGGCCATAAACTCATTAGGAAAGTCATTTTCCCATTGACTTCCATACAACCTGACTTCTTTTTGCAGCCGGTGGAGTCGCCCCCTGCAGGCCATTCAAAAGAATGCAGGTTTAAGACATGAACGCAGCTATTTGGTAGCCCCTGGCGGGAAGCCACGTGCTGACGTGAGGCTGCGGCAGAGCGATGCGACGCGCTAGGCGGGTGATGGCACCGGGCAGACAGGCGGACGGGACGGGGACGTCTGGCCCGGGGACAGAGCTGACATCTTTATGGGGCAGGTGAGTGACCTCGGCACGGAGTCAGCAGGGCCTTCAAACAGCCAGACAAGAGGGCTCTGTTTGGGGAGGCGGAGGCAGTAAATACTGGCAGAGTGATGGAGCTGCTCCAGCAGAACCAGTGTCGCGGCGCTGACGAGCCACACCCCAGAACGTGTCAGAGGTGATGTTTGTCTTAGACTAGTGGACTTCTAACAGAATTAAGTCATGTCCTATAGTGATTGGACTTAAGAGTAGTGTTACAAAGGACCTTAACAGAATTAAGTTATTTCCTAAAGTGGTTGGACTTGAGTAGTGTTACAAAGGACCTTAACAGAATTAAATTATTTCCTAAAGTGGTTGGACTTGAGTAGTGTTACAAAGGACCTTAGAATTAAGTTATTTCCTAAAGTGGTTGGACTTGAGTAGTGTTACAAAGGACCTTAACAGAATTAAGTGATTTCCTATAGTGGTTGGACTTAAGTACTGTTACAAAGGACTTAACAGATTTAAGTGATTTGCTATACAGTAGCAATTGCACTTTAGTGTTACAAAGGACTTAAGAGAATTAACTTATTTCCTATAGCGATTGGACTTAATTAGTGTTATAAAGGCCTTACAAACTTCTCTTAAGCACCATTTACTTGGAAAATCACTCCTGAAGCCTGCGTGCATGCATGCCTCTGTCTGTACTCTGAGCGTGAGCGTGAGCGTGTGTGTGTGTGTGCGTGAGTGTGTGTGTGTGTGCGTGTGTGTGTGTGTGTGTGTGTGTGTGCGCGTGTGCGAGTGTGTGTGTGTGCGTGCATGCGCGTGCGTGTGAGTGTGTGTCTGCGTGCGTGCGAGTGTGTGTGTGTGTGTGTGCGTGCGCGTGCGTGTGAGTGTGTGTGTGCGTGTGTGCATGCGTGCGTGCTTGCGTGCATGTGTGTGTGAGTGTGTGTGTGTGTGTGTTCACACTGGTGAGAATAGCCAGTGTATATAAACTGCTGTATAAAATAAACAGGGCGATTGAGTGCAGGAGCGGTGTTTTGCTCTTGTGAACAATAGGCCTCAGTCTGTCCTGTGCTGCTGCTGAAGTCATATCAAAACACAAACCAACAGTCAAATCACAGGCATTTGTCAAATATCAGCTCTATTTGTCAAAATGACTATAACAGTGTAATAATACATGTGTACTGTTACTGTTGAGAATGGCTGGATGATAAGCTCGTTTGAATTGACGGTTTCATTGACGTGTTGAACTTTATTCCAAGTGACAACATCATCTCCTCGAGGGGATTTGGCTTGTGAGAGTGAACATTTATCCCCCCTTTTCACTGTAAATGGTGTCAAGAAACCGGGTCGATGGGGAAATCAAGTGTTCTGAAAAGCTTTTGGAGATTCAGTTTTTTGTTTTTGCACCAAAAATACGCTTGAGTGTTCCCAAATGTATGAAAACAATGAGCCATATGCTAACTCGGTGAAAGATAATTATTGGTATTCTCTGGTATGTGTGAGGCTAGTGTGCGTGTGCTTGTGACTGTGTGTGTGTGTGTGTGTGTGTGTGTGTGTGTGTGTGTGCGCGCGAGCGTGTGTGTGTGTGTGTGTGTGTGTTAAAGCCCACTCCGTGGAAAAGATTCATTTGAATTCCATAAGTGAATATTCATATTCAGAGCTGCACGATAAATCTACTGTCTTAGCGTATCTCCCATAATAAGGCTTTGTTAGCCTAGCTTAGCTTAGCGCCCGTGCCAGTGGCCTGTTCACAGTTTGGAGCGAGAGAGGGCTGCCTGACGGTACAAAAACACACAGTACTCTCTCAGTCCTCCCCGGCCAGCACCCAATATTTACAAGCAAGTCCAAATCTGTGAGAGAATTCGATTGGACGCAGATGGCAGGAAATTCCTCTGAAATGACAGTGGCCAAACTGAACCGCAGAACATAGCGAGTAACTCCGTGTAGGACACACCGAGGCTCATCGTATAGATCCTCTCTCTGTGCCTCTCGCCTGTCACTGATTACTGTCTGACATGGGACAAGATTTATACCACTTCTGTAAAACAAGTGATCAATTTGCAGCAATTACTGTATATTTCTAATGGTTTTGAGGCAGCAATGGGGGAGAAATAAATGAATACTTGTAGGCAACAGAGAACGTCTGGGGGAAAATTCCCCTTGATGGTCGGTGGTCCAAATGAGAGGTTGAACTTAAGTGCTGGTAATTAGATCACATTTAAATGGAGCAACATTTGAAAATGATTATTCCGTTACCTACACACAGTGCACACAACCTTCTGTTATTCTCAGAGGGGATGCTAGCTATTTAAAACAAGGGCCAAGCCAGATGTTGAGAGGAATCCCATTTCACTTCCTACTTTTTTCGGTGACTTTTTTGTTGTTTTAGTGCAGGCAGAATAATGGAATGTTGCTTTGTGGAGAGGATATGTTCAAAGCATGCATAGTAATTGCTTCAGCTTTTGAAGCATCCGGCGTCAGCTGGAGTCAGTGGTTGTACAACACCGTGTTCACCACGAGTATTAGCCAGTCAAGATGATTAGGGGTTCAACTCTTTGAGGAAAATGAGTTTTTCAAAAGGGCCAAATGTGTTTTGACAGCGGAGGCAGAGAGGGGAAGCTGTTATTTTCATTTGATTATTGCTGTTGTTTCATGTCACCATGCGTCTGAGCCCTCCCATTTCAGAGCACAAAGTAAGCTGATCTACTAACTAACTAAACGTGAGCGAGGCAATCCTTCTGTTACAACATGAGAGGCTCAGTAACAACACCACACTATGTTACAACATGAGAGGGTCAGTAACAACACCACACTATGTTACAACACGAGAGGGTCAGTAACAACACCACACTATGTTACAACATGAGAGGGTCAGTAACAACACCACACTATGTTACAACACGAGAGGGTCAGTAACAACACCACACTATGTTACAACACGAGAGGGTCAGTAACAACACCACACTATGTTACAACATGAGAGGCTCAGTAACAACACCACACTATGTTACAACATGAGAGGCTCAGTAACAACACTACACTATGTTACAACATGAGAGGCTCAGTAACAACACTACACTATGTTACAACATGAGAGGCTCAGTAACAACACCACACTATGTTACAACATGAGAGGCTCAGTAACAACACTACACTATGTTACAACATGAGAGGCTCAGTAACAACACCACACTATGTTACAACATGAGAGGGTCAGTAACAACACCACACTATGTTACAACATGAGAGGCTCAGTAACAACACTACACTATGTTACAACATGAGAGGCTCAGTAACAACACCACACTATGTTACAACATGAGAGGGTCAGTAACAACACCACACTATGTTACAA